>NC_133294.1:2073225-2373225 GCF_005239225.2 Populus alba | reverse complement strand
TATAGTATACGTGTCGCACATGGCCGCACAACATCAAGGTAGTTATCGTTTTGATTTGGAAGTCGCCACCTGATATTTGGTTCAAGGTTACAAGGAAACCCGAGTACTATACGATTCTTTATCAGATATTCAAAGGTAAGGGACTGATTATAATTAGAAAAGATATTAGCACCTCTAACATACCCTACCTGAGATAAGCTACTTTGTGATTTAATATGGTTTAGGGGTTTTGATGATTGTCTTGTTTGTGATTTAAGGTTTAGATCCTTATCTTATCAAGTAAATAAAATCTAATTATTCTGAATCTAATTATTCTGATGTCATTAAAAAAAAACTACCTTTTTAATATCAAAATTACATCTTACATATAAATTTGTAATCTTATACACAAAAAGAAAACAAAATGGTTTTTTGGTATTTTTGAAATATAAATCAAGTTCTTATGACTTTAATAAACCGGTTATTAAAGCTCAAAATACATGTTAAATACATATATATTTTTTTAAATTTGTTTTGTATGAAAATATGATATGAATTTTTTTATATTTTTTAAAGACTTGACCGTATACATGAAAACTATATGTATATATTTGCAACATTAGAAAATACTAAATTTATATTTTTACAGTATAAAAATACAAACCACTATGAATAAAAAAAAACGCAAAAAAATTATAAATATTTTTTAAAAAAATAATAAAATAAAGGAGATCCCTTTTTAATATCAAAATTACATCTTACATATAAATTTGTATTCTCATAAACTAAAAGAAAACAAAATAGTTTTTTAGTGTTTTTGAAATATGAGTCAAGTTCTCATAACTTTAATAAACTGGTTACTAAAGCTCAAAATGCATATTAAATACATATATTTTTATTTTATTTTATTTTGTATGAAAATACGATATGATTTTTTTTATATTTTTTAAAGACTTGACTATAAACATGAAAACTAGATATATATATATATATATATATATATATATATATATATATATATATATATATATATATATATTTGCAACATTAGAAAAAATCAAGTATTTTAATATTAAATTTATATTTTTACAGTATAAAAATAATTCAAATCATTATTAATCAAAAAAAACAAAAAAAACAAAAAAAAAAACTATAAATATTATTTTAAAAATAATAAAATAAAGGAGATTGGCATCAGGGTAAAACACACCCTTTGCCCAAATCAAATTCAGGAAACAACAGTTGCTAATACTCTTGGCCCAGCCCAGCCTTAGCTTTTTGTTTTTTTTTTGTCAGCTGGTCTAGCTCAGCTTATACAAACTGGGTTTGATCTAGTTGGCCAAGCATCTAGCTGGGCAGCAGGAATAACCTGTGCATAAACAGTGTGAAAGTAATTAAAATAACCTTCCAACAGTGTCATATACCATTTGCAAAGTATGAGAGGAGAATGAACGTATCTGGTTCTGGAGATGAAGGGACGAAGACGATGGCAACGCTGGTTCTGGTCTCTATGTTTGCGTCTGTTTATGTTCTTTCCTTCTGCTCGTCTCTGTCTTCCTCTCGTGCTCGTTCTCTCTGGCTCTATCTTCCTCTCGTCTCCGTTCTTTTTTTTTTTCTGTGTTCTCTCCTACTGTTCGCGTACGTCCTGTGTTTTTTCAGTCTTCCCTCTGCCTCTCTGTTACTTGTTCGTCTTTCTCGTGTTCAGTTCCTCTCTTGTGTTGTTCGTCTCTCTGTATCGTTCTGTGCCTCGGCGTTATATCCTCTCTGCGTTTCTTTTCTCTGTTTGTTCTCCTGGGATTCTCCTTCGTTGCTGGTTTGGTTCAAGCAATCTGTTGCTTAAAAGACAACAGACGTTTCTTCGTTGAAGTTCTGAAAGGAAGCCCAGAAGGTGTAAACCCCCGTAAATAAAAATAAATAATAATAATAATAATAATAATAATAATACTAATAATAATAATTCATGGGATGCACAAGAACAAAAATACACCGAAACTAATTTCACTAAGCATTGTATGTCAAACAATTCTCCATCCTATAGAAACTTTAACTTCCTTCCATTCACATGTAATACTCAAACTGTGGTTGGAGCATTCATACTCAACTATGTCAACTCGTTATGTTCTTCATGTATTTCCAGAAGGTCTCTCTTCTTTGTTGTTTTCTGTTCGTCCTCTTTTCTTTTTCGTCTTTCGTTTTGTGTCTGCTCTGTTCTGGGTTTTTGTGTTATTTTTGGGTCTATGCCTCTGTTCGTTTTTTTTGTCATCTGGTATTCTCTCCTCGTCCCTGTGTTTGTTCTCTCTGGTTTTCCCCCTGGTTTTTTGTTAATTCCTCCCCCCCCCCCCGTCTTTTTTCCGTCCTCACTTCGGTGTGCCTTTTCTCTGGCCTATAGTGGAGACGCATCGTGGGGCGTTACAGTGATAATGCCATGCGTTGGTAAGACAAATGAAACGGACTCACAAGACCGTTACAGTGATAATAGAGACGCATCGTGTTTGGTCTTCTGATGAAAGATGAACACTGTTCAATGAAACGGCGCCGTTTTAAGATGGGAATAGCCATTTTCAATTTGGTGAATGAAGTTCTGAGATTGTGTAATCAAGTCCCTTGCGTAAAATGCAACTGGACCCCTTCATTTTAGAGTCATTTACAAAACAGTCCTTGGTTTCCAATCTGTTTCTTTAGTACCCTTGCCTTTAATTGGCTCTTCAACTTTTAATTCTTTCAAAATTACCCCTGACAAAATCAATTAAGCTCCTTATAGTACCTTTGCCTTTTCACTTTGGTCCTTGGATTTTAATTTCTTGCAATTAAGCTCTTTATATTGACTTTTGATATATTTTTTTTGTGTGGGAATCCAAAAATAAATAACAACAAAACACAAAAATAAGAAAATAGGTAAATCCATATCTTTGATTTGATAAACAATTCGGGGGGCTTAATTTTTAATTGTTTAGGGGCATAATCATGAAAACATTTTCTCTGTCTCTACTAACTTTATCTTTTGTATTTAGAAATAGCAACAAAATGCTATCTTTTTTATAAAAATAATACAGACTATTAAAAAAGAAAAGTATTTCATCACATAGTTATGTATGAATAATATAAATGTTGTAAAAAAAAAAAATTGATGTACGAAATGCATTCGCCCACTGGGATCTACTTGTCATTCAACAATATTAATGATGACCAAAAATGATATGAATCGGAAAATGTACAAAAAAGAATATCATTCTCAATTAAAACATTCAAAGGTCATTAATTAAATTTTAAATTTAATTTTATTAATCTAAGTAGAAAAAATAAAAGTAATGATATACTAAGCTCATTAAAACATTGATACGATGTAAAATATTTATCCCAATCAAAACATTCAAATGATTGACTGAAACCACAAAACTGGTTTTGTATTAAATCTCTGCATCTAAACCATTATCTAGGATACAACTCAGTAATTGAAACCTCATTTGTGGACAAAGGGATCATAGCTTCAGATTCAGATAGCGAGGACTCAGTCACCCTTGAATTATGCCCCATTGAGGATGACAGATCTGATTGATATGTGCTGCTGTTCATAAAAAATGCAGGCTGAGAAGGTATTTGCAATGTGAGGGAAGAGCTGCTTAGCATGAGAACTACTGAAGCCATTGTCGGCCTTTCAGCTACATTTTCTTGAACGCAGAGTAACCCAATGTGGATGCATCTCATCATTTCTGTTGCAGAGCCACTACTCAAAACGGGATCTATCATATCTTGAGCAGTCCCTTCCCTCCAGTTTCTCCATGCCTACAAAATTTATCCAAAGTGAATTCACAATATTGAAGGGCTTGCAGATATCCCTATAAAGCCTTAAATAACGTGTTTGATTTGTGGATTGTTCTATACTTACATGGCTCAGGAGGTGCTCTATGTCATTTCCATTGCGAAAACTATTTTTTTTACCAGTCACAATCTCCAAAACTAGCACCCCGAAACTAAATACGTCTGACTTGACCGAGAAGTGTCCTTGCATTGCATATTCTGGAGCCATATAGCCACTGTTTATCATCAACGAAAAGTTTAATATTATTAGATTCGACAATGTTACCAATGTTTAACATCTTTTATATTGTTGGGACTTTTCATTTCTTCTTCTTTGATACAATGCAATAAAGGACGAGCTTAATAAATAGTAATTATGCTGTTCATCATGTTCAGATACTTACTAGGTTCCCACAATTCTACTTGTATTGCCTTGAGTTTGATCCACTACGAACAACCTCGCCATGCCAAAATCTGAAATTTTCGGATTCATCTCTTCATCTAACAAAATGTTGCTGGCTTTGAGGTCACGATGAATGATTCGGAGTCGAGAATCCTCGTGAAGGTAAAGGAGCCCTCGAGCAATTCCTCCAATAATCTTGTAACGTTTTTCCCAGTTCAAATGCACACGCTTGATTGGATCTACATTTCAAGGAATCGCATGACTCAAGTTACTCAAGGGAAAGAGTACGAGATATATTCATTAATTTGTGCTTCTTATATCGAAGGAGACTCAATTGCTTATAATACAATTGTAAATAAGCTGGTTCCTAGCCTTACCAAATATGAAGTGATCAAGGCTCGCATTAGGCACAAACTCATAGATAAGAAGCCTTTCAATTCCTTGCAAGCAGAAACCTAGAAGCCTGACTAAATTCCGGTGCTGGAGTCTTGCCACCAATAAGACTTCATTTTTGAATTCCAAATCTCCTTGCCCAGAGTCCTTAGAAAGTCTTTTCACAGCAATCTCTTGTCCGCTAGGAAGTGCTCCCTGAAATCATATCAATCCATTACTACCTGTATCATCTTGAGCATTGCGATTTAACTATACGTAAGTAGCAGTATATCCTTTACTACCTTGTAAACAGCACCAAATCCACCCTGTCCCAGCTTATTTTTCTCCGAAAAGTCCTCTGTTGCATCTCGAATGGCGCTGAATGCGAATTGCAATGATTCTGCACTTTCTATTTCGTCTAGAGCTTCAAAAGTTGAAGTTAGCATGCACGGAAACGTAATAGCATTGGAAATTAAGGAAGAAACGTAAACTGTATTTAGTTAGTGTAACAGGATAAAAGGAATAGATAAAATATAAATACACACACACATAAAAAAAAATTATGTATTTTTAAAATAAAAAATAAGAGCCCCTCTCATCGTTTATTTCAATACAATTCAACAACCAAATACTATCTTCATGCAACCAAATTAATACTTACTTTCAACTCTTTCCTTTTCCCTTTGCTTTCGTGTTCTTATGAATAGGCAGATGCAGATGACGAGTATCATAACACCGACAGCTGGGACAACAGTAATGACAATGATCCGTGCTGTGTTGCTCTTCTTTCCTGCATAAACCTAAAATTTTTAAGAACTTGATTCGAGACATGTGAGTTCTGAATGTGGACAGTCACAATGAGTGAGGCCTTAATTATGACCCAAAGCAAAGTTGCCCCCATGACTCGCAAAAGCTTAACCATCAGCTAATTTTTTGTTCTTTTAAAAGAATAGATCCAAATCCTATCATGTTCCATAATCCAAACCATAAAAAATAATAAACAGATTTTTAAGGCTAAATTACAATAACTCCTATTATAAAATTATAGAAAACATTTAAAATCTCCTATTATAAAATTATAGAAAACATTTAAAATTTTGAAGATTTGACAAAACTGCTTCACTATATCCAAAATATCCAAGTCCCATAACTCCAAGATTTTGAACATTTTGAACATTTAAAATTACTGTTTTAAAAAAATAGTTAAATAAAAAAATTCCAAAAGTAGATAAAAATATAAAAATAAGAAATAAGAAATGACTGAAATTAATATTGCTGATGTACTAATAAAATAACCAAGTCCCATTTTTATGTTCTTTCTATAATCTGTTTAATTTTTCAATTTAAATATCTTCTCAAATGAATTTTGGATGAAGCTTCTGTAATATGGTTTTATATATGAAATTAAAAGGCTTTTTTAAAGCTTCATTTTTTTTTAATGATGTCTATAATTTTATAATATGTCAAGAAGGTTATTGTAATTTACTCTACTTTTAATATTAATTAATATTTACTTCTTTTAATATTAATTAATTAAACATGGTAAAAACACACCAAGTTTTCTCTCTGTTTTTTTTTCCTTACCTAATTCAAATTGAATAATTTAAGGATATCATTAAACTATTAAATTACTAAATCAAAACATCAAAAAAAAGTTCGGGAGGGAGTTAATAACAATCCAAGGCCTACCTTGTGCTGCTGCAGGAAGAGATGTAGGCGATGATATTTGTGATGGTGGAGGTGATGGTAATATCTCAAGTGTACCATTAAAAAACTGTCCAGTCTCCCACCTCAAATTGCAGCTTGGTGTTATGAGTCTAACTCCAATCTTCCCTTGTACGTTCCCATCACAACAGTTTGGAATCAGCCGAAAAACATCAAGCAGGCAACTGGAGCACTGCCCCTCATACAAGTCAGGCGTGCATTGAACAATAGCATATACTGTTTCAACTCCAGCACTTTGGTTTCCAGTTGCGAACTTCTTTAAAGAGTTCCCTGATGCAGCTTTGGCTTGAAGTCTGGAAAATAATGTTTGGAGTGCCTGATTAAATAGAGTGACATCCAAAACATTCTTTCGATTCGCCCGGTAGATAGATGGTTGTTCATTCACAACACCGAATATAGATCTGTTTGAGTATCGTATCATACAGAGTTCGTAAACTCCAAATGCCTCCATCTTGTTAGGACAAACCTCTAAGATCTTATGAGTAGAGTCATTAACGCAACTTCGACAAACATCAACCGCAACGTCTCCTCTGCATAGTGCAATTGCATTTACTCGGTCGGGAAATTCGCCAACGGATAGATTGTAAAATCCGTAGTCAATTTGAGTGTCAGATGCTAGGGAGGACAGAAGGCTGTTGAGGTTTCTTTGGTACGTGCTATTAGTTGTGTAGTTGCCGACGTTGTTACAGTTATAATTATTGAATTTCGGCTGAGCAGCGGTAAGGGAAGGTTGGTGTAGAAGGATGTAAAAGAACGAAAGTAGAAGCACTAATTTTGAAGAATCCATTGGCACCGTGCTTGCGTACATGGTGAAGTGGTATGGCCTTGTGATATTTAATTGTTGGTATAAGAGCATGGTTTTTTTTATTATTATTAATGAAACTGTTTTCTTATTTTTTTATTAAGGACACCTACTTTGAATTGACCATAAAATATATGCTTATTGTTTTTATTAAGGACACCTACTTTTAATTGACCATAAAATATATGGCACTCGGCACCTTGACGAGGATTGGCAACGTGCGAAAAGGCTCATTTACTAAAAGACTTCTAGAGATCTCTTGACAACTAAAATGATGGGGATAACCTTTACACTCAGCGGTGAACTCTTGAAGGGGCTGGGCTTTTCCTTGCAGATAATGGTGCCGTGTTCAATGCATATGCTCTTTTAATAATATATATTTATTATTAATTTTATTAATACTATATCCTTAATAGAATAGTAATTTCAATCCTGCCATTATTAATAAAAACATCAATAGAATAAATTCATTAAAAAGAAATTATTAACACTATATATCAAAACAAAAGAGACATTTGCCTTTTAATTCCATTATTTATGACTAGTCTCTTTTTTTCTACAAGTTTTTTTTTTATTTTTCGGTATTAAACTTTATTTAATTTTAATTTTATTATCACACATTATATTGGCATTCTTTTATATATTTGGGATTTGTTACATTTTGCATGTTCTAACATATGCGATGTCTCAAAGGTTATTCTAGAGTTATATTAAATATTATTGTCATGAAATAAAAATTTGAATTATAGTAATAATAACTTATGAAAAGAAAAAGGTTTTTTTTACTTCTCAATGACATGAAAATTATTCAATTTGATCCCTCAAGTTTTCAATTATGTAAATTTGGTCCCTATTCTTTGAAGTTTGTATATTTCATCCCTAAATTTCACTTTTGCTACATTTCAGTCCTTATATGTGAAGAGAGGAGAGATAAAGTTATTGAAAAAAAGAACACGAGAGAGAAAGTATTTGACCCATCACGATTTAACTATAAAACAATCAATCATGGTGTTAAGGCCTGTCTTTACAAGAAAACTTTAATAGAGATGTCATTACCCTTTGACTATGCTAGAAAACATAAAATGGAACTTGTAAAGTTTTTTTATTTGGTTTGATTTTTTTTATTTTTTATTTTTTTATTAATTATATAGAAAATTATATATTTATTATTTTTTTATTAATTACTATATCCTTAATAGAATAGTAATTTCAATCCTACCACTAATTACGAAAAACATCAATAGAATAAAATCATTAAAAAGAAATTATTAACACTATATATTAAAACAAGAGAAACATTTGTTTTTAATTCCTTTATTTATGACTAATCTCTTTCTTCAACAATTTTTTTTTCAGTATTAAACTTTATTTAATTTTAATTTTATCATCACAAATTACGTTGTCATTCTTTTATATGTTGGGATTTGTTACATTTTGCATGTTCTTGTGAATGCGATGTCTTAGAGGTTATTCTAGAGTTATATTAAATGTTATTGTTATGAAATAAAATTTTGAATTATAGTAATACTAGCTCAAGTTTTTAATTATATAAATTTAATTCTTATTCTTTTCAGTTTGTATATTTCATTCATAAATTTCACTTTTGCTAAATATCAGTCTTTATATGTAAAGATAGGAGAGATAAAGTTATCAAAAAGGGGACACCAGAGAAAAAGTATTTGACCCATCACATTTTAACTATAAAATGGTCGATCTTGGTGTTAAGGCTTGTCATTACAAGAAAAATTTAATAGAGATGTCGTTACCTTTGAACATGCTGGAAAACATAAATTGGGACTTGTAAAGTTTTTTATTTGGTTTGATTTTTTTGTCCTGAGTGATTATAAAGTGTTTTGGAGTTGTACAATGTGGTTATTTATGTTACAATGATGTTTTTAGGGTGCTTTCAAGTGAAAGAAAACTTGAAAAATAAAATCTTAAGTCTAAAATGAATAACATTTCATTCAATCTATTAAAAAAATGGGGGCACTACATGTTGTTCTCTCATTTTGTTTTTCATAAATAAGAAACGATAACCATAGTGTGTGCTTGCCCTTCCAATCCCAACAACTATTGACCGTTTTTTTAACTTTGATTTTTTAAAAATTTTTAATTTAATTTTAATTAATATATTCTATTATATTTTAAAATTTTTAGTTTAATTTTATAGTAATTAGTCTTTTTGAGGGTTTCTATAACTTCATAATATCTTAAAGTGATTATTATAATTTATCTTTATCTTTAATTTTTTTCCTATTAAATTTTATAATTAATTATATTTATATTATTCATTTATAAAACCAGGATCATTTATACTTATCAACTAGGCTAAACCTTAAAGATAAATATGAGAATTTATAAAAATAAAAGGGACATTTGATGTTAAATATTTTCATTTTTCTTTTTCTTTTTCTTTTACTTTTGATCGGAAGATGAACTTTCTACTTTAGTATTTAATTAGCACTCAAAACCTTTTTTTTATTTATCACCTAATATGTGTTTTTAATTAAATTTCTTAAATACAAATATTGTTGTTACCCATTTTTGGGTGAAAAAAAAAGAGAAAATACAAAAAATATATATTCAGAAGAAAATAAAAAAAAAAATAAAGCGATAAGAAGAGGATGTCATAGTGCTTAGAACATGGCCAAAAATTGGTTGAGGAAGTTGAAAAATACAAAGATTAAAATTTGGTAGTATATGTTTTACAAATGAAGGCCTTATTGACAAAGAAAATTCAATTTGAGAAAAAAAAAAAAAGGTCCAAAATCAAATGTTTATGAACTCAAATAGATTTTATTAAAAGTTTAATTGAATTTATAGAGGGTTTGATTTCAAGAAAAAAAAATGATTTTTAAGTCAATTTAGGCTTTAATAGGAAGAAAATAAAGTTTGGGGATCAATTTACAATTTTTAAGAGTTAATTTTGTCAAATCAAGGGCTTAATTGCATAAATATAGAAGTTTGATGGTCAATTAGAGACTTGATTAGAGAAATCAAACCAAGAACCAAACTGGAAAAGACACATAAATATAGGGGCTGGAATTGACTGAATCAAGAGCTAAATTTAAGAAATTGAAAGTTTGTTGATCAATTGAGGGTCAAAATGTACAAATTAAGAACCAAAAACCAAAGTGAAAACGGTGGCCAACTTCAAGGCTGACATTGAATTTGACACATTTTGGCACCATTTTCTTTTAAATGAAACTGTATGTTTTGTTCAAAACAACATCGTTTTATCCATTGTTCATATTAAAAAATATAAAATAAAACAATGTCATTTTGAACGGCACTGTATATCTTATTCTTACCCTGGACGTGCAGAGGCAGGGGAAGAAGAAGAATTTTCCTCTACAACGGCTCTCTCAGTCTCTCTCCTAGAAATCAAAAAACAAATGACACTCATGGGCTACCAACACGAGAAAACAAAGGGGACAAGCCTTGTGGTGGCCACCTAGTGGCCTCCTAGCCACCCTACCCATTCAGCCCGATTGGATAAGATAGGGTGGCTCTCTCCCCCTTTCCCTCTTATAAATACTAGAGGACTAAGAGGATATTAGGGATTATTTAGAGGTAAAAAAAAAGAGTAAAAAAAATAAGAAAACCAGAAAAAAAAAAATAAGAAAGGAAAACAGAGAGGAAAGAAATATATAAAAAAAAAAAAACAAGGGAGAAAGAGAACACAAAGAAGAATAGAAAGAAAACAAAATAGAGAGGACTTAGAGGGGACTAAGAAAGAAAAGAAAAGGAAGCATTGAAAAGAAGAGCACATGGGAAAAATAGAGAAGAACAATAACCTCTCTCTATATGTCTCTCTCTCCATCACAAACCACTGCCTACAGCCACAACATCGCCACCGTGAGCTACCGTCAATGACAACATCACCACTGTCAGGTCAGCCCCTCTCCACCTTCTTCTTCTTCTTCTCCTTCAGGCGCCCTCCACTGTCTGTTTACTAGGCCAGACCAAAATGGTTGGGTCGGGTCTGGCCCAATCCCATAAAAAATATCTACTGGGCTGACATCGGTAACATTTTTTTGGGCCAACCTTGAACCAATTTCTTTTGAGTTGATTTTGGCCCAGCTAAGATGGGTTTAGCCCATATATTTGGGCCAGCCCATCCCATTAAATATTTATGATATTGATTAGTACTTAAAAGTGCATACTTATCAAGGTTTTATATCATCATTTTGCACTTAAAGTATCAATAACTCCTTAACTAAAACATGTTTTATAATAACAAGTCTAATACTATAAAATACCCTAATATATGGTAAATGTTAATCTTAAATGCAGGTCTATCACCTAAATCAAAGTATTGATTGATGAATTCAACTACTGAAATTTGTGAAGATAAAAAGAGGGTGAAACTTGGAAAAGAGATGTTGGTGCAGTCCAAACTGGAACACTGTTCGGTAATTGGGTCATATCTCGAGTTCTAAATGTCCAAATGACCTCAAATTTTTACACAAATTCAGTAAGACATAGGCCTACCACTTTCATTTGGACATCAAGATCTAAGAAGGCCGTTTTCAAGTCCAAATTATAGCAACAACGGAGAAGTCCGAATCTATCCTGCAGCCCAGATACTGTTCAGTGTTTAGCCCATATATTGAGTTCTAGAAGCCCAAATGACCTCATCTTTTTTTTTTCTTGGAAAGCTAAGAGAATTTCCTAGAACTTTCATTTGGACATCTGGACCCCGTTCTGATTCTAGCATTTTTGTTTTATTAAGACAAGAAGATAAGGATTTTCATCAAGTCAAAAGTTGGCCACCCACTCAACAATTAGTCATCAAATCAATAATTCCGAATTTTGGCCTATAAAAGGAGGCATTTGCCATGTATTTGGGGGCTTGGTTGTTCAGATCAAGTTCATGCTCTTTATTTCTCTCTTTATATTTTTTGTAATTCTTAAGTTTTGCTTTCATTAATTTCTTATTTATGCTTTTCATTTCCTTTCCTTTCCTTAGTTAACTTGTATTTTATTTATGTTCTTGTTTTGTTTATTTATGTTTTTCTTCTTCATTATGTTTAGCTAAGTTTATTATGTCAAGGTGAAAAGGTTACACTAATGGTGTAAGAACAAGTACGGTGTAAGAACAAGTATGGTGTAAACTCAACATGGACCTTAATGTTTAATATTAACATGTCTTATCTTTTTATCTTACTAATTCTTAATACCTTGCTTGTTAAATGGTTAATCTAAATTTGTGTTGTATAATACTTGGTACAACAAATGCTTGGCACTCTCATAGCTCAACCGTATGGTATTACCTACACCTGGGCTATGAAATGTACTTGATTTGTTGTTAACATCAGTTAACATCATGAATTCCTGACAATATTTAAAAGTTTGGTGTTATGTAAATAAGATAATTAATATGATTATGTTAATAATTTATAATGAGCTATTAATGACAAATCATCCGATTGGAACCTCCTTCATGTGTGATTTTCAAATTGAGTAATAAGAGTTTATACTATACTTGTTTGAAATACTATTGGTGGATCCTCTAACCTTGACATTTGTTTTTATCATTGTTTAATCCTTACATTAATCTTTCATCTCAAAGTTCTCATTAATTTCTTCATCTTCATCTTCTTCTTCTTTTATTATTATTATTATTATTATTATTACTACTACTAGTATTATTATTATTTACATTCTGTTTATATTATATAATATATAATATATCTCTTTGATCTTTTCATAAACTTAGTATATAGGCTAGAAACCTGTGACCCGATCTTTTAGATCATTCTCAGGTATAACAACGCCACGTACTGAGTATTATTATTATTGTCATTATTATTATTATTACTATTATTATTATTGTTATTATTATTGTTATTATTGTTAGCTGGGTGTATCTAATGATGAAGTCACTACAGCACTACAGCAGGCATATGGAGCATGTAACCCAACAAGTTTTCTATACAGAGGAAAATCGTGTACTAATGAATACTTAGATTTTTAACTCAAGGTCTCAAATTATGTATAATTAAATATCACTTAAGTATTATAAAAATGTTTTATTTGCTTATCTTGAAAATAATCTGTTTTATTTATTTATTCATTTAAGAAATAGCTAATTATACTCCTGCATGTCATAAAATAATAACAATTACTTTTATTCGATTACTTGCATAAATTCAGTATTTGTGAAAAAAAATCCCAAAAAAAAATGAATGAAAAGAAATTTTGGACTTAATAAAAATAGGTGTGGATATTAGCAAAATTAAGTTTTTTCCAATAAAATGAACATATATGCCAAGATATATTGCTCCCATTAGCTATGGTGGGATAATGGTACGTTGATTACAATTTATTTAGTCAAATATGTTTATTATCATTCAATTCCCTGGTAAACGGAATAAACTCTGGTTCAATCACTGGATTTTGGACAACATTGCATAAAATACCTTTATGTGTGACTGCTGGAAGAAGGCAGAAAACGATGAGCAAGGAGAACTAAGGATTTGAAATCTCATTAATGGAGGATTCGAGATGGCCAATTCCAGATTGATCTGATGGATATGATTCATGATTAGTCAATGACCAGCTTGATGTTGATATTGGTTGCTCTCTAGAGGAGGGAATATCTTGTGCCGGCCTTGATGTTTCTTGTTCCTCCATAGCGGAGTGCATACAATATGGAGGTCTTGATGGTAATGGAAGAACGAAAGAGTCGCTACTAAGCATCAGAATAACTGAAGCCATGGTTGGTCTATCTGCTACCTTTTCTTGGACACATAGTAATCCTATGTGGAAACATCTTATCAATACATCTCTCCTTGAAACAACCCTTTTGAGAATAGGATCTATCAGATTTAATGTTCTTCCTTCATTCCAACTCTCCCATGCCTGCAAACATTTTGATTTTATCAATTGTGCCTATGTGTTGGGGTAATAGATTAGAGAAATACAATGAACCATTTTTAGCAGTAATAAAAAAGAAAGTTCAATTGATCTGAACCTACTCATAAAGATGTTACTTACGTTGGTGAGAAGGTATTCTTGCTCTTCCTCGCTATTGAATGAACCATTTTGACGACCAGTAATAATCTCCAAAACTAGCACACCGAAGCTAAAAACATCAGACTTCGCTGAGAAGCATCCATGCATCGCATATTCTGGAGCCATGTAGCCCCTGAAGGTAACCATAATTTAAATAATTTCAGTTGCAATGTTGAAATATTATAAGTCTTAATCATGTGTTGCTTTAGAAATAGTTACACGAAATTTTAGCAATAAGCTGTAGCTAGATTCTTAAACTTACAAGGTCCCCACAATTCTACTTGTAGCATCTTGCGTTTGATCCATTTGAAATAGCTTTGCCATGCCAAAATCCGAGATTTTAGCATTCATTTGATCATCTAACAAAATGTTGCTAGCTTTTAGATCACGATGAATAACCCGAAGCTGAGAATCTTGGTGAAGGTACAGAACTCCTCGAGCAATGCCTACTATGATCAGGTAGCGTATTTCCCAATCAATGAGCGATCGCTTGCTTGGATCTACAGCCATGAAGTCACAAAGCATGGGCATCAAAAAGGAACAAGGAGCAACATAATCTACTCTTTCAAAAAAATAAATTAAGAGTTAGAATAGTAACAAAATAGTGTTTTCGGATTACCAAATAAGAATTGATCGAGACTTGAATTAGGCAGAAACTCATACACTAGAAGCTTTTCTGTTCCTTCGAAGCAGAAACCAAGGAGCCTAACTAGATTCCTATGCTGAAGCCTTGCCACTAACAGGACCTCGTTCGTAAATTCAACTTCTCCTTGTGCAGAATTTCTTGCTAGTCTCTTTACAGCTATTGCTTGTCCATCTTGAAGCAGACCCTGAACCATTTTTCCATTGAAAGAGTTTTAAGATAAAAACAATGCAAATCAACATCATGTAATACAATCATCTTCAAGTTTTATAAAATTTAACAATTATTTGATTCACATTTCAACCTTTTAATATCATTAATTACCTTATAAACAGCACCAAAGCCACCTTGTCCAAGCTTATTATCATCAGAGAAGTTATGTGTTGCAACTCTGATGGATGAAAATCTGAATTGCACGCATTCATGGCCTCCATTTTCTTTGAAATCTTCGTGAAAGAAAAACGTGAAGTAGTTAATTCCATTCTATGTTCAAATCTGTATCCCTGACAATTATTATTTATATTGAGTAAAGACTAACTTACTTTTAACCTCTTGCTTTGGCCGCGTACAATAAAGAAAGATGGAAGTGATAACTACAACTGCCATGAAGATTAATACGGAAACAATGATGATTACAACTTTCCGAGTTGTATTGCCATTCTCTGCAAACCATGTAAAGGTATCAGATAAAATGTAAATAGAAGCTGAAATGTTAATGCTCAACTATGAGTGAAATGATTAAATTATTGCCTTATACGATAAAGAAGAATCCGTCGTTTGCATCAGTGCATATATTTGTTCTAATGGAAAAATCACTTGCTGATGGAAAAATTATGTTGGTAATTTAAAAAAAAAGATAAAAGTTTCCTAAAGCTTTCTCTGTAACTCGTTAATAACAAGGGAAGCAATAATTCCATCGGTAATTTCTGTTAATAATCTCGAATTTATTTTCTAATAGTATATGCAAGATAAAGGGCAAGTCTCCGAAAGTCTGGCGGTCGGACTTTTTCTTTTTCTGACCAATATAATCATATATAATTGTAACTACAGGTTCTCAACAGGGTTTAGGCTGCGGGAATCTAGAATTTTCCTTCTCCTTCAATCTAAAAGAAAAGTAGAAGGACAAGTACATATGGGATTCCATTTCCACGTTTCAGTAGAAATACGTGATTTGAATTGAACAATATTATTTTATTTTTTTACTTGAGAAAGGAGTTGAATTTAATTCAATACAAAGTGATAGTAGAATTTATTACATTGAATTCACTCATTTTCTATGAATTTTTTTTCTGGTGAGAATTAGGACTACTAGAGTTTTTGTATTCTCTTCTTAAACTTTAGGATGTTGCATGGATGACTTGGTATGAACCAAATAATTTAGTGCATGCGTGCGTGTGCGCGTGTGTATAAGGTAAAAGGGCTCTCTTAATTCATATCTTTTCAAGGTCTACCTGCAGCTGGCGGTGCTTCTGGCGATGGTGGAAGTGGTAGCTGTGCTAATGTGGCGGCTGTAACTCTATAAAAAGGGTAGGTTTCAAACCTTAAATAGCAGCTTCCTCTTACAATTCTCCCTCCAATCTTTCCTTCGATCTGTCCATCACAACAGCTTCGGATCTGTTGAAAAGTCCCAGCCAGGCAATCATCACAATCCTGGGCTGATAAATCAGGCATGCATTGAACGAGTCCAAATATTGTAATGATTCCCGCCGTTTGATTTCCTGTCGCAAACTTTAGAAGTGAAGTACCTGAAGCTGCAGCTGTACGAAGTCGACTTGTTAAGTTTCCAAGTGCCTGACTGAATAGATTCACATGCGAGGCATTTTCTGTGTTCCAAGTGTACACAATAAACTCTTCGTCTAAGACACCAAACGAGGATCTGTTGGAGTATCGTAGAATACAGAAATCATAAATTCCTATCGCCTCTTTCTGGTTAGGACAAACCTGTAAGATCTTACGCACAGAGTTACTAACGCAACCTCGACACTCATTCAGCAAAATATCTCCTCTACAAAGTGCAATTGCATGTACTTGGTCAGGGCCTATTTGACCAGCCGAGAAATTATAATATCCGTAGTCAATTTGGGTATTGGAGGCCAGAGAAGAAAGGAGGCTGTCAAGGTTCTTTTGGAAAGTGCTGTTAGCTGTGTAGTTGTTTTCGGTGTTTCTGCAAGACTGGTACAAGAAATCTGGTTGAGCAATACTCAGTGAAGCTAGAAGAATACAAGAAAATGAAAACAACACTATCAGTCTTAAGGAATCCATCGGAAAAGGGTTGCTCACTCTTCCCTCAAGCTATGTATTTTTTTTTTTTGGAGATGGATAGTGCATGATGGGTTTCATCTTAGGGTGTTAATTCTATTTATGTTTTGAAATCAGAAGTCTATGATTTCAATGCTTGAACATAGATAGCTACTATTTTGGGGGAGAAAAATGCTTTTGGCACTTTAATTAATTGTCGATTTGAACACGAATTACTATAGGTAAACTTGGTCAACATGGAGGCCAGAAAAATGATTCAGGTATGTAAGTATGATGTGAAGCACATTCAATGAAGCAACAACTGTTATCATAGGTCATAAATCGGAGAGTCTTGAACAATTTAAGATATTATTTGATATAAAGGGAGCAGTACGTACGGTTGTATAGTTCAATCCTTTGTATACCAAAAAATACACAATGAACAATGATCTGTTTATTACAGTTTCTATGTCGTCCAGTCTCATTCCATCTTATTCTATCCAGCTAGCATACTAAAAGTATCCTTAAAAAGCGAAGTGATTGTTGCCCTAAAAAACGATGATCTGTTTATTACAGTTTGATTTTGATATGTTATTATAAAATATCAAATCAAAATGTATGGTAAACAAGTTAACGGAGTGAGATGTGAGTCATTAACGACAAGCCGCCCCTTGAACCATATCCTTCCTCTACTTTTTTTAAACAGATTGAGTGGAAGTCGTCTTTGGGTGCTTCATTTATTTTGAAGAACACGAAAATTATTGAGGTTGGCTTGAATCAAGATAGCTTGATTCATGCGTCAGTGACGAGCTTATTTACTGTAAGGTAACAAGCAAACAATAAATATATACCCCGAAAGCCACCTTCCTATTCAGATTACCCCACCATAAAAGTGTAGTTTACATTCGTAGTCAAGACATCCAAATTATTTTTATGTTAATTTTCTAAGTAACTATTATGGATCTCTAATATCTCCATGTGATCTATCACATCATGATTTTACCACGAAGATTTCTAATAATAAATAAAATCATGAAATGCCAGAAAAATTTTCATTTTTAGTCCTCAAAAATTAAAATCTTTGATGATTTGTTTTTCAATTTTATTTTCCAACATTAGATTTATTAGGTATTAAATTTCATAATTTGTTTTGATTTACTTTTTTATGGAATTATTCCAGTCTTATGACCCGAGTCGTGAATTATACAAGTTATTTTTTTTTTAATTTATTTTTTTTTTCTCAACTTCATCTTTTAATGTCATCGGGTTGATTGGTAATTATTTTTCAATTTTATTTCTATGGATTTATTACGGTCTCATGACTCGGGTCTCGAGTTTTACGGGTTAACCAGGTTGACTCAAGTGTTTTTTTTTTAATTGATTTTTTATTTAAACTCATCCTTCAACATTGTGTTAATTGGAAGTTAGAATTTATAAATTTTCTTATTTTTTTTTTAAGGAGTTATCCTGATTTATTGACCTAAGTTTGGTAGGTTAACTCAGGTTGACTTGAGTCATTTTTTGTCTTTTGTTTTCAATTTAATTGATCAACATTAGGTTAATTGAAAATTAAGCTTTATGATTTTTTTTTATTTGTTTATCACGGTTTTATGAATCATGTCGCAAGTTAAGCCAGTTGAGTTGGGTTTTCTAGTCAATTTTTAGTTAATTTATTTTTTCAATTTTATCCTTTGATGTTGGGTTTATTGAGAGTTATATTTCATAATTGATTTTGGTTTGCATTCTATGAGGTTATCTTGGTCTCATAACTTGAGTCACGGGTTTGGTTAGTTGACTCGGATGGTTTTTTGTGTCCTTTTTTTAATTGATTTTTTTTAATTACATCCTTCAACATTAGGTTAATTATGAATTAAGTTTCATAATTTATTTCAATTTTTTTTTATATGATATTATCTTGGTCTCATGACCCAAGTTAGGTAAGTTAACCCAGGTTTACTCAACTCATTTTTTTAGTTGAAGCTTGTTTTCAATTTTATCCTTCAACATTAAATTGATTAATAATTGGATTTAATAAAAAAAAATTTATTTACTTTCTATTGGGTTATCGAGGTCTTATGACCTCTATATCAAATTTAGCAGGTTAACAGAGTTGATTCAAGTCGATCTAATATATTATTGTTTTAATATTATTTTTAAAAGATGTTATCTTGATTTTTTTAAGTCAAACTGTATTTTTATCGGTCATTTGAGTTACTTTTTGATCTGCCATACAATTTATCAAGTCAATCATTATACAGTTTATTTTTTTTCGGCTAAAAAATACATTAACAATAGCTAAATATTTTTTTATGTTCAAAAAAATTTAATTCGAGTGCAGCATATAGCACCATCAAAAACCTAGTTTTAATTCTAAATTTATTGGACACTATTTTCACATGTGATTATTAGACACCCTCTTACCTTTTAAAATATAATGTTTTTTAATATCAAACACAACCTTCTAACTAAATTTTGAAGACACAGCATCTTCATTATCTATTTCACAGAACTTTATATATATATATAATAACATTAGCAATATTTTTATTTTAAAATAATAAATGGGCTCCCTATTCAAATGTTCAAATGGTAGCAGAGCCCGTATGAATTTGCTTGTGGGCTTGTCATTTAATTAAAGAACTGATAAACTAGACAACCGGCCTCTTATCGTCAGTTCTTCTGCGTATTGGAAAACACGAAGGGCTAAGCAAGTCGACATCTTCATACCAACTTTTATGCGTAAAGACATGCACAGACATGGAAAGCCCATGATATGAAACCTACTAAATCTTGTTATCCAAGATAGGCCTTTTAACACGAGGAATTGAGGATCCTTCAAAGCCTATGGCTGGGTTTGAACCTTGGCCCTCTTCTAAAGATACTCCCATGCCTATTCCCCCCCTACTATATCCCTTTTTTCTTAAAGAACTAAAATTATGATAAAAAATGTCAGATCCACAGCTTTTAGATGCATGTAAATATATAGAGGGAGAGAGTAAGATATGCGATTCGATAATCTAATCTCTCTGTTAATTATTGATTGTTTTAGCTAGGACCAGATTATAGTTAAGTGTAGACGAAGAATAGTTTGGTTTATTTTAAATATATCTGTATGGTCTCCGAAGAACAGGCTTGGCTTGAATTTGCACAGCCAATCAACCAAGATTTTTACTCTTTTGCCTAATTGGTTGTCATTCAATCTATAAATATAGCAAATATTGCTACCAAAAGCATCTCAGAAATATAACAAGGACCTAATTGAACAATCAGGAAATCTAATGTGGTCCTTCTTTTTTATTCTTTTTCATCTATTTATTTCACCACAGCGTTTGCTTCAAGTCCAACAAGAAACCACAGCTTCTGCTTCCATCAAAAAACAAATAATTTGAAGCAAAGTTGGAGCACCAACATGCTTAGTAACTTGCTCTTTACCTTTGGATGTTATCGAGGGTCCAGCTCAGAGATGGTAACCTCATTGTTAGACCACCGGGAAGATCTAGTTCTGGATTCATCCGACTCCATTAACCTTGAAGCATTCACCGATGACGGGAACGAGTCTTCCCTGTGCATAAAAAATGCAGGTTTTGAGGGTGCTGCGAGAGTGACAGAGTAGCTACTAAGCATCATAGAAACTTGAGCCATAGTTGGTCTGAGGGCTTCTTTTTCCTGAACACAGAGTAATCCGATGATGATGCATCTCGTAATTTCATTTCTTGGACCATCATTCAAGGTAGGATCTATTATGTCTAAAGGTGTCCCATCATTCCATTTTCTCCATGACTGCAAAAATTTAGATAAAGTTCATGCACATTATTCAAACAGAATCAATAAAATTAAGCACTGTTGATACTTACATAGGTTAGAAGGTCCTCCCCTTCGTCTCCTATGCCCCTGCCACCAATCTTTCGACCACTAATAATTTCTAAAACTAAGACACCGAAGCTATATACATCTGATTTAACTGAGAAATGTCCACGGATAACATATTTCTGGAGCCATATACCCGCTGCATGGAAACATCAGATTGGATTAATTCTAGATTAAACAATGGCCGCAGAAAATCTACTATAAATTATTTCATTTTTTTTCCAATCAATTTATTATAATTTGAAAATTTGTGGCAGACTGGCAGTATATACTCACAAGGTCCCAACTACTCTACTCGTGCTATCTTGAGCTTGATCCATAACAAACAATCTTGCCATTCCAAAATCTGAGATTTTTGGATTCATGTTCTCATCTAGCAGAATGTTAGCAGCTTTGAGATCACGATGAATAATCCGTAGTCGAGAGTCTTCATGTAGGTAAAGAAGCCCCCTTGCAATGCCATCTATGATTTCGTAGAGGGTTTCCCAATCTAGAAGTACACGCTTGACTGGATCTGAAAATCAACTAGAACCAGATCAATTACTTGAACTGACCATGGAGATTACATGTTCAAACTTGATCAAGGAATCAAATGACGAATATACCAAATATCAAGTTGTTGAGGCTTGAGTTGGGGAGAAACTCATAGACAAGAATCCTTTCTTCTTTCTCGAAGCAGAAACCCAGGAGTCTAACCAAATTCCGATGCTGAAGCTTGGCAACTAACATGACCTCATTCTTGAATTCTATCTCTCCTTGTCCTGATGTCCTAGACAATCTCTTTACAGCTATATCTTGTCCACTCGTCAGAGTGCCCTGGAATCATGTCAAAATCAGAAATGTTTAGAACAAATTGAATCTAGTCCAAAATTACCAAATGTCTCAAATTGAATCATATTTGACAGACAATTGATTTTCCTTTACCTTGTACACGACACCAAATCCTCCTTGTCCAAGTTTATTATCCTCAGAGAAGTTACCTGTTGCTGCTCTGACAGTGCCAAAATCAAGCTGGAGCAATTCTACACCTTCCATTTCATTTAAATCTACAACAAAGTAATCCTAACGCATAAGCAAATGAAAAGGCTGCTTCTCTGAAGAGCTTGAATGAAACATATCTTCATGTAAAAAATGGTGTATTTTAACACTAGCAGAATTTCCCATCAATTATCATAACATCAGCAATTTAAAGCTTCAGTTTGAGTGTAGGAATGGTAAGCAATAAAAAGAGGACTCTAAGAGGCTAAAAAGCTTCGCGTTATGTCCTTAACCTTTCAAATAACTTCAGAAATTACCTTCAGCTTCCTCTTCCTCTTCCCCCTTCTGCTTCCTCCTAGCTCTTAAGAAGATGCAGACGCAAACTATAAGAATCACAGAAACAGCTATCGGAACAATGGAAATGATGATGATGGCATTTCTCTTCAAGCCCTTCTTTCCTAAAAACCAGAAATGAAATCTGATTTACACATGTTTAGGTTGAATTTATAGATTTGTCTAATAACTAACAAGTAGTAACAGAGTAAGTTAAGTCAATATCAAAAGGTTAACTTCTAAATTGCTGGGAATAGATCCTTAATTGAATCGAATCTTTAACAGCCTAAACCCACATACTCAAATTCAAAATAGTTGAAGAAAAGTATTTCATCTAGTCATGCTTTAAGTTGTGCGCATACCTTGTGAAGTTGAAGCTGGTGGTGATGGAATTGAATTATTCGAAGTTGAATCTGGTGGTGGTGGGATTGAATTACTCGAAGGGTCATAGAAACGGTCTATCTCATACCTGAAATTACAGCTTGGATAAATAACTCTTCCTCCTTGTCTTGCATCACAACACTGTGGAATAAGTCCTGAAGCATTATACAGGCAATCCCTGCATTCCGAAGTAGATAAATCAGGAGTACACTGTACAAGTGCATATATTGTTTGAAAGTTCGGGGCAGCTATTTGACCCGTTGCATACTTGTAACGAGAATCCCCTGCTGCTGCTTCATCTCTCAGCCTATCTAACAAGGTCATCCGTGACTGATTGAACCTGACTACATCAGAGACATTAACTCGATGATCATACACCCAAAAATAAGGTCCTCCTTCCAAGAGATTAAATATGGAGCGGTTTGTGTAGCGTACCATACAATCGTCTAACCCTCCAATTGCCTCCACAAAGTTCGGACAGAGTCTTACCAGGGAATCACTAGCATTTGTTATGCAACTGCGGCAGGCACCAGGACTGATATCCGGTCTACAAAGTGCAATTGAATAGACTGTGTCCGCGTCTTGGCCGTTGGAAAAGTTGTAAAAGCCATTGTTTATTTCAGTGTTGGTGTAGATAGAGGTGAGGAGTTGATTGAGATTTGTCTGGTAAGTACTGTTCGTGGTGTAGTTCCCCTTTCCTACACATTCGTGATATGACATCACAGGCTGGTCTGCTGGCTGCTGTGCCTTAGCTAGAGCCAGAACTTTCACGAACACAAGACAGAGAGAAAAAAGCAATCTGGAAGAAGCCATCGGTTTTTATGCCTGCCTCTGAATCTGGTACAGTGATATGAAATGATCTTCTTAATTATTGAACATCTGGGAATTATTCAAAATAAATCTGGCTTGTGCATACAAAAATATTGGAATTCTTCAAACTAAAAAGTCTCAATAAGTTAGTCTTAAAGATATGGTGGTATCCTCACCGAATTTGACAGACTTTGAAATAAAATATATATATATATATATATATATATCTGTATGTATATGTATATTAACATAGAAGCTCAAGACAAAATTGATTAAAATTAAATAGTAAAAACCAATATTATTCAAGAACTAAAAAGAATCATGCCAATTTTACATGCTTAATTTAATTTTATAAGATTTTAATTTAATTATCCTTTTTAACTTACAATTAAGGGCTTTCCGGATATAAAAAGTGGATTCAATAATATTTTCTTGAATGTGAGGTGAGAAGGCTTTGTCAAATATTTATTTCTCTTAGGTTACCCTATAATTTCCTTCATACCTCAAATGAGCTATTGTATTCTACCCTTGAGAAAAGAAAAATTGTTTTCTCACCAAAGCTAAGAAAACTTGTTTCCTTAATACACTATCAGAAATTCGTTTAATAGCAACGGATTTACCAACAGAATATTTCTGTCGGTAATTTGAGGTCGAAATTACCGATGAAATTTTTTCCGTCCGTAATTCAGTCGGTAACTAATGACGGATAGTGTTTGTCGGTAGTTACCCACTGAATTACGGACGGAAAGTTCAGAATTAAAAAAAAAAAAAAAAGTGGGTTGCTAACATGGAGGTTTTGGCGAGGTGGTTTTTTCCGACAGATTACCGACGAATTCAAAATGACAGGCCCGTACAGTGACGTGACCGGTTCACCGTTAAAAAGATCGATGGAATAACTGACGGATTTGAAATGGCAAATCTGTACGGTGACGTGTCGATTTTTTTGTCAGAAAAGCCAATTGACTCACCGACGGAATAATCCGTCAGTGAAACAGTTGAAAAAGTTAATATAATTTCCTCCCTGCCGACCCTCTCTTCCCTTATTTCTCCTTCTTCTTCTTAATTCCAACTCTCCCCATCTGTAAACAACTAGCACCCAAACAAAAATCTCCTTCATCTTAGCACAACAAGTTATATTTCTTGCAGTTTTGTGGTCACATCATTCGTGGTCTGATTTGTCGACGGATTTTATTAATTTTTTTAAGTAATTCTATCTTTTAAAATTTTAACATTTAAATGTCAATTTTGTTTTTTTTTTAGTATATGTATTTTGTTAGTAGATGTACATGTTTTAATGTTATTTCTCAAACAAACTTGTAGTATATGAATGTATAATTTTATACCTGTTATGGTTTGTTTTAGATTTTGTAAGATTGTATTTGTTTGTAAATTGTTAAAACTTTATGGAATTATCGAATTACATGTGCTATTTTGAAATAATTAATAGCTTGCTTAATGGGTCCGTTTTAAGTTTTATCAATGGTATTGTGGAGTGGTAATTTTCATAAATTTATATATATTAATTTGTATGGACGTTGATAAATGATAATGAATATTTAATATTTATGAGAAGTTATGATTGGTTTGTTGGGTAATCTCGAGGTAAAGTAATATTTTTGCAAGTTTATTTACCTAACTTAGTTAATTAATACATGATGTCATCATAATTTTATAGAGGTTCGATATAAGTCATGGATGATCGTTGATGGATGTATCGAGATTCACCCTAAGGATTGCGGAGGATGGATTATTGTAACGGGGTTCAAGGTTTTATTAATTTCGCAACATCTATTCCTAAAAATTTTACCGGAGGCGGTATTAGGTATCCATTCAGGAAGTGTCAAAATAAAAAGTATCTGCATCCAGATGTTGTAATAATGCATCTTCTACACAAAGGGTTTATGGAGAATTACCAGTGTTGGTATGGACATGGAGAAGTATTTGTTAGTAAGAGGAGAATGAGAGAAACGGTGATTGAGTCAACTTCTAGTGCTAGCAACGTGCATGAAGCGACAAATGACAACACTCATCCTTACAAAAATATGGTTATGGATGCAATGAGCATGAATCAAGGTAATGTCAATCAATGTCTAATCATAGAAAAAGAACCTAATGCAGATGCAACTAGGTTTTTTTATTTGTTGAAAGATTTTGACAAACCATTATGAGATGGCTGCACAAACCATAGTAAATTATCGGTCGTGGCACCGGTGTTCACCATCAAGTCAGATCACGGGTTGAGTGAGGCTGGGTATGATAAAATTATTGAATAGACGAGAAGCATTTTACCTGAAGGGAACAGGCTGAAAGAGAACTTCTATGCTGCGAAGTCCATGATGAAACCCATCGGTTTAGGATACTAGAAAATTGACATGTGCCCTAACTTCTGCATGTTATACTACCTTGAAAATGCTGAGATTACCGAGTGCATGATATGCGAGCATTCCCGTTACAAACCCAGAACTGGCAGGGAAAACACTCTATTGGCATATAAAAAACTTAGATACTTACGATCACACCTAGACTACAGAGGTTATTCATGTCATCTGAGCACATGACATGGCACCAAGTACATGATGCGGTTGATGGTGCATCATTCTGACGACGAAGCGTGGAAACGCTTTAATAGTGTGCATCCTCACTTTTCAGTTGAATCAAAGAATGTAAGTCTTGGGCTGTGTACAGACGGATTCAACCTATTTGGGTCATTTGCTGCTCCCTATTCTTGTTGGCCGGTCATACTCACAGTTTATAACATGCCACCAGGAATATGTATGAGGACGGAGTTCATGTTTTTATCTACTATCATACCCGGTCCGAGCAGCCTAGGGCGGAATATAGATGTTTGTCTTCGACTGTTGATTGATGAGTTGGCGTAGTTGTGGTCCTCCGGAGCTTTAACTTATGATATATCGAGGAAACACAATTTCCTTATGAGGGCGGCTTTGATGTGGACTATCAATGATTTTCCAGCTTATGGAATGCTTTTTGGTTGGAGCACACATGGGAAACTCGCATGTCCATACTGCATGGAAAACAACAAGGCATTAACACTAGCAAACGGAGGTAAAGCTTCTTTTTTTTACTGTCACCGTCGCTTCTTACCACTTAATCACAAGTACAGAAAGAATAGAAAAGATCTCTTTGGTGGCAGAGTTGAAAAAGATGTTGCATCACCGTGTCTTTCTGGTGAAGAATTACATAATGTTGTATCATAGTATGTGACATTGTGTTTGGCCTTCAATCAGGTAAGCAAAAGTTTCCTAGTTTTGGTTTGACCCATAATTAGGTAAAGCGAAGTATCTTTTGGGAGTTTCCTTATTGGAAGACCAATCTGCTCCACTATAACCTTGACGTCATGCACATTGAAATTAACGTGTTTAAGAACATTTTCAACATCGTCATGGATGTGAAGGAGAAGACAAAGGACTACATCAAGGCTAGATTGGATATAACTTTATATTGTAACCGTAAAAATATAGAGTTGGTTTATGATGAGTCACAAGTTATAAAACCAAGGGCAAGCTTCGTGTTAGAGAAAAACGCACAACTGCTAGTCTACAAATGACTTAAGAGTCTGTGTTTTCCGGATGGACATGCATCGAACATATCAAGGGTGGTTAATATAGAGGACTGCAGATTGTATAGAATGAAGAGTCATGACTGCCACGTGTTTATGCAAGCACTCATCCCATTAGGTTTTCGTGATTTGTTGTCAAAGGGAATATGGGATGCCCTCACGAAGATCATTCATTTTTTCAGAGATATATATGCTCCAGCAAGTTGAATATTGAGCACATTGAGAGGCTTCAAACAAATATCATCGAGACACTATGCAAACTTGAGATGATATTCCCTCCATCATTTTTTGACTCAATGGAGCATCTCCCTATACAGTTGGAGGACTGGAGGACTGGTCCAGTATAGATAGATGTTTCGAACGGTTAGATATTACAGTTGCAATGTAATTCATATATAAAAGTATTTTCTATGTTTTTCTTAATTGAAAATACTTGATTAATTCAATACAGGTACTTGTTTAATCTCAAGAAAAAGGTTAAGAACAATGCACATGTTAAGGCTTCGATATGTGAGGCCTATATTGTTGAAGAGATCTCAACATTTATCTTGCACTATTTCAAACCTCATTTGAGAACGAGAATCAATCGCGTTCCACGGCATGTTGATGGCGGTGAAGTGCCTTCCAGTGAGAACTTGTCAATATTCTCTAATACTAGACGACCTGCACCTAAAAATGTCGTAAGAGGAAGATATTTGTTGGAAATAGAGTTCAAACAATCACACAACTATGTTCTATTTAACTGTGATGAGCTGAGACCTTTTATTCAGTAAGTTTATATATGTGTAATACTAATTAAACTTTTTTAGTAATATATTGTTATCTATATATTGTAATATCATACACTCATTATAACTTACAGTTAACATCGATAATATTTTCTCTTGAATAACTCAAAGCTAACCAAATCCCAGATCTTTCAATTACAAGATGAGCAATTTCCAACGTGGTTCAGAACACATGTAAGCACTATCACAAACTCATTCTAACTTGCAAAATTACTATACATATGCATGTTATTACGAGATTCTCGTTCATTTACTGTTTATTGATGTACATTACATACAAGGTTTATCAAATGGGAAGGAGTGTGCCTAAGTCATTGTCTTCACTAAGCCTGGGGCCTGAAAAAAAAGTTAAGTGCTACAACAAGTATTTTGTCAATGGATATGTTTTCCATACTGAAGAATACGGGCAAGGAAGAAAAACATACAACAACGGTGTTTGTGTCAAAGGATCCACTAGTAGTGAGTTAGAAGTTGACTATTGTGGTAGATTAGAAGAGTTTGTCGAACTGCAATATCATAACAAGCAGAATAAAGTGTTTTTATTCAAATGCTATTGGTATGACATGACTGACAGAGAAATCAGAGTTGATCCGCACTATGGTCTGATCAATATCAACTCAGAAGCTAGACTCCGCAACATAAACGATGTCTTTGTTTTCGCAAAGCAATGTCAACAATTTTATTACACATACACCCCTTCATTTAGAAAGGATCGGTCAAGAGTGGATTGGTTGTCCGTTTTAAAAACAAAACCCTGGGGTCGTGTCGAGGTTGCTCAGGATGAGAACGAAGACACAAGTGTGCGAGATGAAGTCTTTCAAGTTAGTGAGTTGGTTGAACCATATCGAGTTGCTCCTTCGATTGAATTGGAAGAAAATTCAATTTTTTATGTTTTCGATGATAGTTTTATTGATGTTGACACAGAGGAGTTGAATGTTTATTTTGAGCTCTAGCGGACAAGAAAATGTCGATGAAGAAGATGATATCCATATTGAAGATTGTGATAAAGGTGATGACTATTCAATTGATGACGAAGAAGAAGAAAATTCTGATTAACTATCAAAATGAAGCCATGTGTAAAACCCTTTTTTTCATGTAATTTAGATTATAGATGATATATTTTGTAACACAAAATATTTATTGATTAAGCACTGTTGTTATTGTTTTATGCGATGAACAATTTATCATTTAAGTTTTTGCAGAAAGGTAAATAGGCAATACAAATATAACCTTTCTTGTACAGTGCAACAATCACTGATGTTAATATCGATGGATTCTAGTCCGTCGGCATTTCACAGAGAGTTTGGAAATAATTACTTGAAATGCCACAATCATCGACGCCCATACCGACGGATTCTAGTCCGTCGGCATTTCACAGAGAGTTCGAAAATAATTACTTGAAATGCCACAATCACCAACGTCCATACCGACGGATTCATGTCCATCGACATTTCACAGAGTTTGAAAAAATTACTTGAAATGCCACAATCATTGAAGTCTATACTGACGGATTCAGCCCGCCGGTGTTTCACAGAGAGTTCAAAAATAATTACTTGAAATGCCACAATCACCGGTGTTTTTACCGATGGATTCACGTCCATCGGTAAGTTGTCGGCAGACCAATATTACCGACAAATTCACCGACGGACAGTGCGAATTCTAAAGGGCGGTGCATTAAATGCATCTCTGACCTTGTCAGTTTGCCAACGGAATTACCGACGGACCGAGAAAAATATGGAGGGTAATTAAAAATTTTGGTGCGAAATTCAAAAATTACCGATGGATTTTTGAAGCTTCACCGATGGAATAAATTAAAAGTAATAATTATTTTTTATTCTGTCGGTGAATTCGTCGGTAAAATTGCACAATAAATCCCAGCAACCTTCAGTTCATTTTTTTCCTCTCCTCTCGGTTCTTAATTTTTCCTTCCCTCTCTTCGATTTTTTTCCTATCATTTCCTTAATATATCTGGCAAAGGTTACAAGTTTTTTTTTTAATTTTCATCAATCTAAAAGGTATGTGTTTCCTCTATTTCATTTTACTTTAAGGATTTTTTTTTAATTTTAGCTATTTTATTGTTGTTATGCCTTTTGTTTTGGTGTATTTTTGTAATGTAGATAAAATCTTGAAATAAACATATTATTAAGGTAAGCATATTTCATTCCTAAAGTGTATAGTTTTTTTTTTTTTGAATTTATTGAATATATTTTATTATTGCATTAGCATAATATTTTATTATTGAATAATTTGTTGAATTGTGATTGATAATTTGAATTTACCTTTGTATTAGTAATTGAATATGTTGGAATAATTAGTAATTTTACTCTATTAGTAGCATGATTTGTGTTTAATTTTTTCTATTTATTTTAATTGTTCTAGAGTTTCTTTTTAATTTATTGAATATATTTTATTGTTGTATTAGCATAATTATTGAATAATTTGTTGAATTGTAATTTTAATGTTGACTTTACCTTAGAATTAGTAATTGAATATGTTGGAATAATTAGTATAGATCGGTCAATTGGTTGATTGGGACAATTAGTTGTGGCTATTGTTAATATTTACAGGTTTGTGGATTTGGGTAGTATCTAGTATAGGGGAGGTGCTGTCGAATTTTTTAAAAAACATTTGAATTTAATTATATAATTATTTGAATAAAATTAGGTAGATGCGTAAAATAAAAATCAGAGCTGGTCGTTCATGTACGGTCTCAGCTAGTTCATCTAGCAGCGAGGATGATATTTCCTTAGGTGCCTCTTCTACACCACTTGCGTCGTCAACCAATGTTGCCTCTTCCAGCACTAGTTCATAGCGCAGAGGCGGCGTGCCTTCACAGCGGAATCAATTTACTTGCAAGTACGAGGCACAGTGGAAGGACGACCTTTCAATGTAAGTTTGTTAAGGTTTTAGTTTTTTAAAAAAAAAAAACAAAATTATAACATAATTTATTAAAGTAATCACTATTTCCATTAATTTCATTTATTTTCAGGTTCACAAACATTGAGGCCGCTTAAGTAATATCATCAGTGTTTAAATCATCGACGGAGATTCCATTTTTCAATGGAGTCAGATATCTAGGCATTCTGAATGGATGCCTCAAATCAATGCATGGTTTGACAAATTTGAGGTTGGTGTTACTTTATAATTTTCAGCTTATTTCTAATAAATTATTATTTTTATTTAAAATTAATTATTTATACACAGAACAAATTTTGTTGGGATAGTGACCATAACACTGTTGTGAGGAGGGTGTGGGAAAATCACGCGGCAACTAGGTAACATCGAAAACAATACAAGATGTTTTTTAGATAAAAATTTATGTTTCGAAATGTAATTTTTGGTTGTGTGAAGTAGGTTGTGTGATTTTTGGTATGAAGCACAAAAAAGGGAAAAAAAAACCAGAGAGAGATAAGGGTTTCCAAGGCTGGAACGATATCGCGGTTTGGAGGGATTTCAAACCGATATACATCCTAAAAGATATATGGATGTACTATTTTGAGCACGTGACATCTGAGCGGTTCACACGACGCTCACAGTCCGATGCTGATAACTGGAATCAGCCAATTCATGGCTCAGTGACAACGCACATCAGCGGCTCCGTTCTGTTTGCTGCACATGCAAAACGGATGGTAAGATTAATTTAAATGAGATATATCGTTCAATTAATTTGTTGTTAATATATTTTTTTATTATAGGCTACATCTCTTGGACGTGAGCCGAGCCCGATGGAGCTATTTGTGGAGACACATGTAACAGTCCGACTGTACGACTCGATCAATGTAAAAAATTCCAATATATCCTCTTTATTTGAGGGAATTTTTTTTTTAATTCGGCAGAGTTTCGTTTGCATTTAGGACATCCCAAGTTATTGACTACCACCATCACAAGGTCCCATAATTCTGGACCTTATATCAAACCTCATAATTCCACACAATATATATATCTTATGAGTAAGATCAATATGAACATAGTCCAAACATCATATCATAAAATTTAAAAGAAAAGGAATACTAACATGCAAAGAAAGTATTTACAACTTAATAAGCATCCTTAAATGTTTCAAAATGGTTAATTACAAGATAACTAAAATACTAAATGTTAAGCTGAACTTTTATAAATACATCAAGGTTTACACAAAAGTATACTACATAACACGTTAATTCCCTTTTGTTTAAGTTAAATATTTACATAAGCTCCATAAAGTAGAGTCCTCAACTAATGATCTTCCTGGATGTTTGATGGACCTGTTACATAAATAAACATATCATTATGTTGATAAAGAATATATGTATGCTCATGTAATGAATACGAATGAAGTATTAACTTTATATCGAATCCATGAGAATTCTAACAAGGAACTTATATTTTGCTTGTAAATCTTTTAAACCCAATTAACACTCATTTGTATATTCTTAGTTGAATAATCTTATTTACTTGCATACATTGGGTGACCTTGCAAAATCTAATCTTGTAATTCATTTCCCGACAATCCTATCATAGATGCCATTAGCCGAAGCTAATCTTGTAATTCACCTCCCGGCAATCCTATCACGGATGCCATTAGCCAAAGCCAATATTGTAATTCACATCCCGGCAATCCTATCACGGATGCCATTAGCCGAAGCTAATCTTCTAATTCACATCCCGACAATCCTATCACGGATGCCATTAGCCAAAGCTAATCTTGTAAATCATCTCCCAGCAATCCTATCACAAATGCCATTAGCCGAAGCTAATATTATAATTCACATCCCGACAATCCTATCACGAATGCCATTAGCCGAAGCTAATCTTGTATTTACGCTAGATTTTATTTACATTGAACACGACATTTACTGTAATTGCATACACTAGACAAATTTTAAATTATATAAGTGCAAATAGGAGGAAAATCACGCACCTGCTTCGCATGTCTCGCGACCTCCCCTAACAGAAGATCCAATCCTGGTTGCTCCTCCTGAATCACAAGGAATTTTTTTTTTTTTTGTTATGATTCCATCAAGCCGATATTATAGAGAATTCATATTCATCCATTACTCATATGTTACTTTCTATGCATGTTCATTTCCTCATAATAACATACATACATATCTCATATATATTTTCAGAGTTAGTATCTCAATGTGTAAGCATTCGTATGACTCAATTCTTTTATATTCTTATTTACAATATTCACGTGAAAGTCTATTGTTATTGTCCAATTTCCAACTATTACTGTCTAATTTTGAACTATTGTTGTCCAATTTCCAACTGTTACTGTCTGACTTTGAACCGTTACTGTTTGACTTTGAACTGTCACTGTCCAATTTCCAAGTGTCACTGTCGGACTTTGAACCGTTACTGTCTGACTTTGAACTGTCACTGTCCAATTTCCAAGTGTCACTGTCGGACTTTGAACTGTTATTGTCTGACTTTGAACTGTCACTGTCCAATTTCCAACTGTCATTGTCCGACTTTGAATTGTCACTGTCCAATTTCCAACTGTCACTGTCTGACTTTGAACTGTTACTGTCCGAACACTCATCAGGTTTTTAACTATATCTAAGGTTCTAAAACTACATTTTAAGTGAGATTTATCTCGTTAGAAAGCTAAGACACGAGGCTACCAATTCTCTGAGGAAAGAGAACCCAGTTCTGCCTCTTAGATATTCAAAATTGCTCATCAACTAATTAGTCCTGTTGCCCTACATAATCAGTCACGACTCAGTTTCAGTTGGTAACCCATAACTGGAGTTCTACATCTCCAAATTGAGCAAGACTAGTTTCCTTGGTTAGCTAACATTGAAATCTACAATTTCTATGAGGAATCCAATCCTAATTCTCTCATCCTCCTATTCAAAATCTCACCGAAAGTCAGGAGACAAGTCTGTCTAGATTTGTCTCCCCCTCCCCTTCATACAATACTTTCATAAACTACATACCGCACACATAAATTAACTTAATCTCAACAATAAGTACTTTTTCCCCAATTTATGTCTAAGAACCCTAACCTATGATTCAATATCAAGACATCAATTCTTTATGAAATTAAAAATGATATATATATATATATATATATATATATATATTTAAATCATATTTAGAATACCTTACCCGGTACAATTAAGATCTTGATCTTCAACCAGTTGAAGATTTTCAACTCCTTTCTTTCTTTTCTTCTGGTTCAATTTCTTGGTAATCCTTTGCTCTTAAGTGTTTATCCTATCTATAAGCTCTAAATCTTGGATGGGTTCTTGAAATGTTAGTGTTTCTCTCTTGATTTCTCAAGAATGGGTATAAAACTCCTTATCCTCTCTCCTTATGGTTCCTACTGATTTTGTTTTGGTGAAGAGAGAGTGTTTATACTCTATATTTTAAATGGAGTGAAAATACCTTCTGTGTTTTCTTGCGGAATGTGAGCAGAGTTTGCAAGGAAGCCCACAAACTTACCAAGGAGTGCTATAGAATCAGAGGCAGATGTTGTCATGGCAGAGTCACCTTTTTCCTTAAGATAGGTAGTGAAGTCATTGAGAAGAGCAGATGGGTTGGTTGAAAAATTTTCAACATTACTGGAAGTATTGCTGAAGTGAGCAGCGGCAGCAACATGACCCTTATGCTCATAGTCCCTTTGAGATCTCTTCTCTTTTTCAAAGTTTGGCTTCAATTCTGGATGAAGAATCCAACACCTCCTAATAGAATGAACAATATTATGGCAATGGTGACATTTCAAATCTGGTTGTTTGCCCTTGTAAGGTCTGTTGTTGTTTATTGATCTGTTGACAGCATACACACGAGATTCTGATAAAGAGAGTTTAGAGTCAGAATTCATAACCTTTCTACGCACTTCTTCTCTTTGAATGGTAGCACAAACAGTAGTGAGAGATGGAAGATCAGGATTCATAAGGATCCTGCTGCGAAGATCTTCATAGTCTGGACCAAGACTAGCTAAAAATTAGAAGATCTTGTCCTCCTCTTCATGTTTTCATAATTCTGCTACATCAACTGTGTAGGGACGATAAAGAGCAAGTTCACTCCACATACCTTTCAAGGTTCCAAGCAATTAAACATAGATTTTGCCGTCTTGTTGCAGATTAGCAAGATTCCTATTAATTTGGAAAATACGAGCTGCATTGTTTTGATTTCCATACATCTCTTTCACTGCTTCCCATAGTGCCAAAGAGGATTCTGAGTAGCTAAATATTTCAGCAATCTGATTTTCCATAGAATTGAGTAACCAGGACAACACAAGTTGATCTTTGCATTGCCAAGCTTCAAACGCCTGTGAAGAAGAATCAGGAGGTGTAATATGGCCATTGATATAGCCAAGTTTGGATCTTCCACCAAGAGCAATTGTCACAGCTCTTGACCAAGGAAGATAATTAAATTCGTTTAACAAGATATTTTGCTCACATTCCGCAAGAAAACACAGAAGTTTATACAACTTGCGGCCGGCCGGTAGTGTTTCAACCGTTTGGAGCTCCTAATCAATATCGAGCTCCCAATCTAAGGACTTTGTGGCCTTGCAACAACATATAGCTCAACTCACTGAAAAATACAACCACCTATCAAAGGCGTACACGCAACTCAAAGCGTCTCAAGCACAACAAAGAGCGGAGTCTGAACAACAAAAAGCGGCTTATGAACAGCTTCGCGAAATGGTCATGAACATGTGCGCCTAATCCTTTTTGGCCGTATAACCATCAGCCTCCTCCTCCTCCTCCTCTAGCTCCACCTTTATATTAATTTGTAATAAACATTATTTACCTTTAAATTTCATTTAATAATTTTTTTGAAACACATTCAGTTTGTAATGAATATTATTTAACTTTGATTTTTTTTATGTTTAATATAAATTTTATTTTGCATAATTGGTTTTTATTACCATTAATTTATATAATTTTATATTATGTATTCTAAATAATTTTAAAAAAAAATTTAAAAAAAAAACTATTACAAAGGGTTTTACCAATGAAATGAATTCGTCAGCATTTGACAGTAACAATCACCGACAAATTTACAGATGGATACATTCGGTCGATATTTCATAAAGTCACCGACAGAGTTACCGAAAGAATTAATCTGTTGGCATTTGACAGTAGCTGCCACAATTACCGATGAATTTACAGACAGATATATTCGGTCGGTATTTCAAACACTAACCAACAAATTTACCGACGGTATGTGACCGTCGGTAAATCACGATATCACCAACGGAATAAAATCTGTTGGTATATTTCAAGCGGGAAATTTTTTTTTAACGCACAAATTTCATCTGTAAAACCATCGGCAAATGGTTTTTTTGTGTTTCTGACCGATATAGCTATGGAATGTGGAATCACCAACGAAAGGAAAGCCAACAGACGTATTCCGTCGGTAAATAATTTACTGACGAACTCCTAATCACACACCGACGAAATATTTTCATCGGTAAAACTATGAAATCTTGTAGTGTAGCGACGAAATATGGAATTAACGATGAAAGGAAAGCCAATAGACGTATTCCATTGGTGAAGACATCGGTAAATAATTTACCGACGAACTCCTAATCACACACTGACGGAATATTTTTGTTGGTAAAACTGTGAGATCTTGTAGTGTGTTCTTGGAGAAACACATAATTATTTGTCTACTTCCTCAAAAAAAAAAAAAAAAAAAAAACAAATTGGAACTACAAGATTGCAGAGTTATTGTCCTACCCTAGAGAAAAGAAAAATTGTTTTCTCACCGAAGCCGAGAAAACTTGTTTCCTTAATACACATTGCTTATAACAAAAGGACAACATACTCGCTCACACGCAACTAGTTGTTTGGTTTGAAGACTAGTCAATATGACTGTTCTTGGAGAAACACAGAATTATTTGTCTACTTCCTCAAAAAAAAAAAAAAAAAACAAATTGGAACGACAAGATTGCAGAGTTATTGTATTCTACCCTTGAGAAAAGAAAAATTGTTTTCTCACCAAATTAAGCCGAGAAAACTTGTTTCCTTAATACACATTGCCTATAACAAAAAGACAACATACTCGCTCACATGCAACTAGTTGTTTGGTTTGAAGACTAGTCAATTTGACTGTTCTTGGAGAAACACAGAATTATTTGTCTACTTCCTCAAAAAAAAAAAAAATCAAATTGGAACGACAAGATTGCAGAGTTATTGCATTCTACCCTTGAGAAAAGAAAAATTGTTTTCTCCCCAAAGCCGAGAAAACTTGTTTCCTTGATACACATTGCCTATAACAAAAAGACAACATACTCGCTCACATGCAACTAGTTGTTTTGTTTGAAGACTAGTCAATATGACTGTTCTTGGAGAAACACAGAATTATTTGTCTACTTCCTCAAAAAAAAAAAAATTAAAAACAAATTGGAACGACAAGATTGCAGAGTTATTGCATTCTACCCTTGAGAAAAGAAAATTTGTTTTCCCCAAAGCCGAGAAAACTTGTTTCCTTAATACACATTGCCTATAACAAAAAGACAACATACTCGCTCACATGCAACTAGTTGTTTTGTTTGAAGACTAGTCAATATGACTGTTCTTGGAGAAACACAGAATTATTTGTCGACTACTTCCTCAAAAAAAAAAAAAAAAAAAAACAAATTGGAACGACAAGATTGCAGAGTTATTGCATTCTACCCTTGAGAAAAGAAAAATTGTTTTCTCACCAAAGCCGAGAAAACTTGTTTCCTTAATACACATTGCCTATAACAAAAAGACAACATACTCGCTCACATGCAACTAGTTGTTTTGTTTGAAGACTAGTCAATATGACTGTTCTTGGAGAAACACAGAATTATTTGTCTACTTCCTTAAAAAAAAAACAAATTGGAACGACAAGATTGCAGAGTTATTGTATTCCACCCTTGAGAAAAGAAAAATTGTTTTCTCACCAAAGCTGAGAAAACTTGTTTCCTTAATACACATTGCCTTTCACAATAAAGACTATAGACTCGTTCACATGGAACTTGTTTGGTTTGAAGACTTTGTCAATATGAATATTTTTGGAGAAACACAGAATTGTTGGTCCACTTCCTCAAAAAAAAAAAAAAAAAAATTGGAACGACTAGATTGCAGTGTTGGAAATTCAAAACCAAAATTATTTTATAGTCAAATAAAAACTTTGAAATTTCGATATAATAATCGTTAAAAATAGAGGTCATTTTCTTCTTCTCATTTTTGTCTACCCACACAATCTTTAATAATCAAATAAATTAAATGATATAATCGTTGACCACTCTCGTATATCCTCGATCCAGCCGCATTGAATATTAATAACCATATCTCCTTAATTAGACCATCCTATGCCTTCAAGGCTTCACTCATTTCTTGTCTTTTGTCTATACATATATAGGTCAGTAAGTGTCTAGAACCAAAGCTAACATTAAGAGACGTATGTTGATTTACCTTGTAGTTTTTGAAAGGTAATATCTATTTGTTATTTTAAATCTCATGAATTTCTACTCAATAATTCACTCCAACTTTTTTATTAAAGAGATGTTTGAGATTATAGTAATAATTATTTTTTTAAAATATATTTTATTTAAAAATATATTAAAATAATTTTTTTAAAAAAAATATTAATACTAACATATCAAAACGATCTAAAATTATTAAAAAACATTAAAACAAAAACAATTTAAATTTTAGCCAACGGCTAAGCAAACTCTATGCAAACGTTTTAAGTTATGTGCAGGGATTTCTATAAAATTGAATTAATCATTCTAAATTAAATACAAGGATCTCTATAAATATCGTTTTAAATAACAGATTGACCATTGCAAAGAGATCATCAGAAGGAATGGCAGAGATTTTATTTTCTAATAAATCTGCATATGAGTTTCCGCTTTTCCTAACATGAACAAAAAGCATTTCCTGGAGCTTCACTGGTTTGTTCTGACCAGCACATTTCTTTCTCATGATGTTGAAAGACAGACCGGTTCAGGAGCTGAAAACAGCCCTAGACTAAGGTTAAGGTTAAGATTTTGGAAGTGTGGTGCTTTTGTTTTTTAAAATATATTTTATTTAGAAATGTATTAAAAATATATTTTTTTTATTTTTTAAAAATTTATTTTTAATATTAATACATCAAAATAATTTGAAAATATTAAAAAAATATTAATTTAAAACAAAAATAATATTTTAAAATTTTTTTAAAAACAATTTTTTATTATCAACTCAACTCATATTATATCCTTTCAGGATTTTTTTTATTTGAATAAACCATGGTCATTTTAGTATAAAAAATAAAAACAAACCCTACCAAGTCAAATTTCAAGTCAGCAAGTCACCGAATCAATTCAATTGAGTAAGAATTTGGATTGGCCCCACAGGGTTAGCTGGAGTTTGAAAACTAAAAGAAAGAACTTTTTTAAGAAACTTGAGCTAAAAGCCCAACAACCATATAGATAATATATCACTAGAGCTTCCCAGTTCCCTCAAGCCTCATAATTAATGCAAATGCAATCCCCTTGGAGTTATTTTGTGATCATACAATTCTTCCCATCACAAGAGGTATAATTTCATAAAGGAAATAAACAAGAGATCCTTGATTCAAACACAATTTAATAACTCAGAAATGCTACAATACAATGCTTACAACAATCATCCTCATCAAAATAAAACTACCAGAAGTGAAAACAACGATTCTCATAGAGAAACTTCAAAATAAATAAAAACTGATCGTCCAATCAACGATAAGTTTATATTTATCGTGTCCATAATAAATACAGACAACAACTATATTTATTGTTTAAATCCGAGGAAGAAAGGGCTGCAAAATAAGAAAGTGAACATGATGTAGATGACTTGCTATCTGTCAAGCGGCTCATACATGCTGCAAGGACCATACAAGTAGCAATATTGGCAAAACGTTGGCAATGGTAGTTTGAACTATGGCCGATGTTTTAGCTGCAAAAAGATCAGAAAATTGCATGTGATTAGAGCATTTTATCATAAATGAATTAAATTTGGAAGCAGTTAAAATTTTACCATATTTGTTAACAGAACATATTCTGTAATGATTACTGCAGTACCTATTTTGGCCGCTGTACTGGCTCTTGGTGGTACTGCATCTACTGTTGCTTGTGGTGGCGGTGGAAGGACTGAAAGTGGCGCTGGAGATGCTTGTGGTGGCGGTGGAAGGACTGAAAGTGGCGCTGGAGATGGTGGCGGTACTGTCGTGGCTACAAGTTCATAGAAAGGGTCCTTTTCGTATCGAAAGTGACAGCTAGGTGAAACCACCCTCCCTCCTTGCCTCTTAAAACAGCATGTTGGAATCAATTTGATAGCTTGATTCAGGCAAAGGAATCCTATATATATCGAGCTAGCGTGACCGAGTCCTATAAGAATCCTATCGAGCTAGCGTGACAAGGATTATATATATATATATATATATATATATATATATATATATATAATGGACTTTAAATTTTTATATTTATATTTTTTAATATATTTTTTTGGTTGATAATAAAAAAAGACAAGTGGAAAAGAACATATATGGAATGATGTGTTTTCGATGTAGCATCAAAGTGCTAAGTAGCTTGACACCTTCATAAATAACAAGTTTTAAAAAGTTGTTATAAGTACTTTTTTTATGTAATTTAATTATTATTTAATATTAAAATGAATTTATTATTACATTGAATTTTCTTATAGGAAAGTTATATAAAGAAGATGATTTCAAGATATAAAACTAATGGAGAAAATCATCCTTCATTACAATCCTACACGATGGAGTCAACACCTCGTATTTCATTAATTCAGACATTGAAAAAGCAAATAAAAGAAAGAGATGACCATATTTTATCACTACAAGAGAAGATGACTTCTGTCAAAAAATTTCTTAGTAACATGGGATACCAAGCTTGGACATCAATTATGGACCAAGGTATGTTGGCACCTATGGCTTCATCTATGCTGTCACATAATCATGGTAATTTTTTTTTATATTTATTTATGTAATCATACTCCTTTATTTATAAGTAATTCTATTGAAAATTTGACAAAGTTTCCTTTATAAGTGGACTTATTAAGTTATCGGCTGTCTCATCCATTTCACAATCATTATCACGACATAATTTATTTTTCTTACACTTTATTCCATATCATTTAAACCATAAATCAATCCCAAACTTATGTATACATATTTCAATTTTCAATAATTTCATCATGTCCATTTAACAAGAACTTAAATATAAATAGATGTTAAGAAAGAAAATATATTCAATCTCATATACCTATTAACTTGAATTACATAGAAAGAGAATGAAAAATATAAACACATATCTTAAGCTCATTTTTTTTGTTTTATCATGCACATGCTATGTTACCTTACTAAGTCTGTAATTAAATTCTTTTACTACCTATATATGCATTTTATTTTATTTGAATTGAAATTGATATCTAGTATAAAACATGATTATTTGATTTATACACACCATGAGAATTTATGCGAATATATATATATATATATATATATATATATCAACTTGCATAATAATATTTTACTTAAGAATTTCATTATATAAATCCAAATATAAATAGAACAATATCATTAAGAAAGAAGAGATAATAAAAAGAGCTTTTAGTTTAGTTTACAAAATTAATTACATGTACAACAAAAGTTTTGAATTCTGAAGTTTGCCTACAACCTAACTTCTTGGCCCGCCGATACACAAAGATCCTGCAACAAAGATTTATTAAGCATAAGTTTTCAAACACAATTTTTTTTCCAAGTATGTACGACAATAAGGGTACTCATCCTTCTTATCCAATCATTTAGAAGATTTCACTTACAATAATTACACTTTTATAATAATATCACATTGAGGTATTATTATGGAAGTTTAACTATTAATACAATTGATTTATAGTTTTCATTACAAAAAAAACTCAAAAAAATCAAAAACTCATTTTATCAAATTAAAAACAATTACATAACAAATTCAAAGTTTAATTAGTTAAAGCAGGCATAAAAAAACCTACAAAACACATTCCAAAATAAAAACATGCCACATATTGTAAAGGGACATAATAAATAAATAAATAATACAGCTTTAACTCGAAATCAGCCAACTGGAAAATATTTGTTGACTTGGGCCTCGTTTGTTTGCTCGAAAGTAATTTTATTTTGGAAAATAATTTTCTTGGAAAATGAATTCCTAGAAAGTGAATTATTTTTTTATTTTTGGTAGTGTCATGGAAAATAAGTTGGAAAACACTTTCTAGTATTTGGTTATGTTATTGAAAATGAGCTGAAAAATAACTTATTAATATTTTATTTTTTTTCAAGTTTATTAGAATAATGAGTAACAAATCTTACAAATTAAAAAGTTGAATGAGAATGAAATTAAAAAAAATTTAATTTCATAAATTATCTCAAAATAAAATAAATAATAATCAAAATAGTGGAGATCAAATCTAAAAAATAAAAAATATTAAAAGATGATGAAATTAAAAATAATAATAATTATAATTTCATAAATTATTTCAAATAAAATAAGTAATAATAATAAAAAATTTCACTTAAAAAAATGATAAGAAAAAAAACAAATAAAAATCATAAAAATCAAAATCAAAATTAATATAAAAATCAAATTAAATTAAATTTTAAAAAATAAAATTAAAACAAATTCAAACAAAATACATATCAATCAATACCAATAACTGAAGTGTCAGAACAGTAAATATGGGACTCCTTTTTGGTTTGTCGTATGTCATTGACTTGGTTGTAAAGTTGACTGACTTCTTGCAAGCTTGCTTTTTTCTTTTCTTTTTTTTTTCTTTTTTTGGAATAACGGGTAAATACAAAGACCATAACTTTTATTAACGGACAGACTCTGTAAAGGATTTCATGGTTACCGAAATCTCTTTTGAATTGTGCAGCTGCTAGACTGTTCATAAGCAACTGGATTTGATTGTTGATTGGAAAGGACTAACATTAGAGTTTGGTTCCTTAGATTTATTAGATTATTAGATTTTTTTTAACCACGTCATTAAAAAAAATAAAATTGGGACATAGAACTTTATTATTTTCAGCATTTTGTGGTTAATATAGGAAGGACACGAAATTCATTCATATTATCTTATTAGAAGCTGAGAAAGTAATATAAGATTTTCTGCTAATTTATTTTACAAGCACGGTTAGAGATTGAATCTGGGCAATTTATCTACCATGTTTTTAATTAAAAGAAGAATTCATCTTTGTTTCTTGCGGGGAAAAACAATGGAGAGAAAAATTAATTCTTCTAACAGTAAATATAATTAAAAAAAGAATTTATTTTAATTACCTAACAATATTAGGTAAAATATAATCACGAATAAAATTATAATTATAATTAAATTTTATAAATGTTATGTCATCAATAAAACATAATTAAAAATAAAAAATTTAATTTTTTTTATTATGTGGGATACATTTAATTTTAAACTAGATTTGATTTACTAAAATCATCCACTACTATTCACATAAACTGGAGTAATTCCAATGTTTAGGTGTTCATCGAAGAGTGAAACTCTCCGTTGCATGTTTTCTCGTATTTGTGGAAAGTAGCGCTCAATTACTTTCCACGAACCTGTGTTTTTTAATTAAATATACATGGTCCCCTATATGCACAATAAATTATGGTTTAGAAACCAAACAAGTGCTACCTCCTAAGTCCTAACCCTAAACAAACGGAGAACCATTTACCATCCACTCTCCACGTGGCTTGTCTTGGTAACTACATGCCAGTCTGTTAGCACGTGGCTTTCTGACTTCAAGTCCCGATTCTCTCTCGGTGGTCCCTTCCTGAATAAGGTAACAATTACAATTGAATTGGTAGTTTTCTTGTAGTTTTTGCTTAAATTCATGGCTGCAAATTGCAGCGTTGAATTTATCATATTCGGTTTAATAATTAACTCGAAAAAACGTTGGAAGTTATTAGATTATTTGATCAATATATAGGTTAGAATCAATTGATAAAAAAATAAAAGAAAAATAAATAACAAATTGATTATAAATTTTGTTGACGTACAAAACACTCTCTCTTCTATTCCACATCAGTTCTAGATTGGGTGGACTTGGATTTCAACTTCCAATCAATGTTAATGTTTTCCCCGTAACTATACTAATGTTGTTTTTTGAGCTCGATAAACTCTAGGATGGTGTTATTTTCATTCCATGATCTATTTTTATTTATTTAAATAAAATAAAATAATCTCAATTTGTTTTTTATATATATATAGTTGATGATATTAAATGCTGATATTATATTTGTATCTAAAAGTGAGGAGTCTTCTTTTATATAATCAGAATATTTAAATTTGACATTTTATTTTTTATTTTTATTATGACTATATTTAATTTCTTTGAGATTCTTTTACTCGTATATAAATCATAATACTTTTTTCCTTGTTAATTATTTTTTCTTCTGTTTTAAAATATTATCCACCAGTAAAATAATTACTTTAAACAATATAATAGAATAATCAAAATCCTACAAACTTCAATTTTTATGCACTTTTTTTGTCTATTTTAATTTATCTTGAATTTTAATGAATCCAAAACAAATTTTCAATAAAACTTGCTCATGTTGAAATAAGATACCCATAATTATTTTACTATATTTGAGAAGGCATGGAAAAAAAAATATTATACATGTATTGTGGATATAAACTTATTATACTATGAACCACACTATAAACATAGAGTATTTACATTGTAGCGCCGTGAGGGATAATGTCTTTTCTGTGTTTAGTTAAAAATTTCTATTGGCTTTTGTTAAACAACCAGATCCAATGTTGCTAGGCCTGACTGGGCAACCGGACTCAAGAGCATTGGGTTTGACCAAACCCAAAAGCGTTGGGTCTGCCTGGGTAGCCAGACCCACAAAGATTGGGTCAATAAAAAATAATTAAAATCAATTAATATTTTTAATTTAATTCAAATTAATATATTCACATATTGTAACTGTAATCTTAATCATCTCAATATTAAAAAAATAAAATAAGAAAAGATAATTTTGGAGAAAATCATAAAAAACAAAACAAAAACAAAAACTATGTGAAGAAACACTATAGTAATCATAAATGTTTTAAAGAAAAAAAATTACAAAACTAAATTCTTTATCAGCTCAATATTAAAAAAAATAAAATCGACAAATATAATTTTAAAAAATCAAATAGAAAAAAACATGTGAGAAAACACTAAAGCAATCCACAGTATTTTAAAGGAAAAAAAGTTACAAAGCAAAATTTTTAATCAGCTCAATATTTAAAAAGTACAATTAACAAAGATAATTTTGGAAAAGAAAAAAAAAAGATAAGTATTGTAGAAGAAACCAAAAAGAAAAGAAAAAGGAAAGTAATACACTATGCGTGGAAAAAAAATGAAACAAAATGCAAAAAAAGAAAAGAAAAGAAAAGGTAATACACAGTGCAATGGCTGTGAATAAACAGTAATTTTCCCATATCTTTTAGCTTTTATGTATAATTCTCTTCAATTCAAAAAAATAATAAATATTCTGTTTTATTTTTATATTTTAAAAGTTTTATTAAAAAATAAATTATTTTTTATATTTTCATATTGTTTTAATATAGTGATATTAAAATTAAATTTTAAAAAGCAAAAAATATTATTTTAATATATTTCTACACAAAAAAATATTTTAAAAAATAAATCTCCAATATATAAAAAGGGAAAAAAGTGATGTTGATAGAAAGAAGTTTGGACTAATTCCTTTCCAATGTCACCGTAGATTCGAGGGAGTCATTATTATTCTTTTGTCAATACCAAAATATCAGTTCACATGTAAGGTTTTATTGTGGCAATTACTAACAACTTTTCCTTCAAGTTAGGTTAACAGACTCTTGAAAGTAACATCACGGGAAGAAAATGAATGCAATCACCATGGAAAGTTGACTTCTTCACTTGATTAATGTGATCCAATTCGGGCGTTCTGGACATGTGAAAATGGACCATCTAAACTCATTTGGATTGGCTAATTTTTAATTAAATGCTACAGGTTAATTAGTTTTGATCAAACCTTTTCCTTTTCTTAAAAATCCCGTTATTAACAAAGACCACCTTTTGTCTTCCTGGTTTGCTCGCATTGGAATATGAAACTAAAAGCAATGCTACAATTTATTTTTGTTTAGAAAAACAAAAGGCTAAAAAAAAAAAAGAAGCAAATTTGATAATGTCAAATTGGATTTTGTGAGATTTATTTAACAACGGGTTTGGTTTTATTAAAAAAAACCTAAAAATGATTAAAAAGCCTATAAAAAAACTAGATAAAAATTTGTTGAAGCCCAACTAAATATAAGCCGATTCAAAAAACCAAAAACAAGTTCATTTTATAGGTTTCTAGTTTTACTGTGTTTTAATGACAAAAAACCGATCTAGTTATATCAAACTGATTCATGGTTCAATCTAGATCATATTAATCAAGAAATATCATATCCCAGTTTGGTTGAATTTTTTGGCCCGAACTAGACTATAAACACCTCTATGATTTATAATTTAACAAAATAATAATAAAAGAAAGATGAACAAATGTGATAAAGTGGATCTGCTTGTGCAATAGAGAGGACAAGGAGGTTAATGAAAATGGGACAAAAAAAGAAAAGCAATTTTGATGCTGCCATAGCCATTGCAGAACCTCACTTTCTCTTTGTGATTTTTATTGAGTGGCAGTAGGATTCCTTATAGTTTCAAGCATGGCACAGGTACTGGGTGGGAAATCTCCGAGTGAAATGGTGACTTTTCTGTTGGTCTACTCTCTACCCGCCTAATTTCTACGAAATAAACCCCCTTTTTTTGAAAATCTTGCAAAGACTCGCGGAAGACTTGAACTCTGGCTATCACTAAAGGCAACAGACTTGAACTCTGGCTATCACTAAAGGAGTGAACAGAGCAGACACAAAACGAAAGACGAAAAAAAAAAGAGGACGAACTGAAAACAACAAAGAAGAGAGACCTTCTGGGCTTCCTTTCAGAACTTCAACAAAGAAACGTCTGTTGTCTTTTAAGCAAGAGATTGCTTGAACCAAACCAGTAACGAAGGAGAATCCCAGGAGAACAAAAACAGAGAGAAGCACAGATAAAAGAAACGCAGAGAGGACACCGAGGCACAGAACGATACAGAGAGACGAACAACACAAGAGAGGAACCCAGGAAAAATAGAAACAGAGAAAGACGAACAAGTAACAGAGAGGCAGAGAGAAGACTGAAAAAACACAGGACGGACACGAGAGGAAGATAGAACCAGAGAGAACGAGCACGAAGGAAAGAACATAAACAGACGAAAACATAGAGACCAGAACCAGCGTTACCATCGTCTTCGTCCCTTCATCTCTAGAACCAGGTACGTTCATTCTCTTCTCATACTTTACAAATGGTATTTGACACTGTTCCAAGGTTATTTTAATTACCTTCACTGTCCAGCCAGGTCGCTTTATACCAGTGACCAGGTTGGGCAGCTAAATCCAGCCCAATCCATACAAGTTGAGCTGGACCAGCAAAAAGAAAAAAAAAACTGAGGCCGGTCTAGCCTAAGGGTATTAGCAACGGCTGTTTCTCAAATTTGATTTTGGTCAGGGTATATTTAACAAAATATATCCTTATACCGATTTCCTTTATTCTATTTTCTTTTAAAAATAATTTATGATTTTCTCATGTATTTTTCTATCAATTTTTTATTAATAATAGTTTGTATTTTTATACTGTAAAAATATAAATTTGATATTAAAATACTTGGTTTTCTCTTAAATGTTGCAATATATATATATATATATATATATATATATATATATATATGTGTGTGTGTGTGTGTGTGTCTTATTTTCATGCATATGATCAAGTCTTTTAAAAATATAAAAAAAATTCATATCATATTTTCATACAACACAAAATTGAAAGAAAATATATTTAACATGCATTTTGAGTTTTAATAATCAGTTTATTAAAGTCATGAGAACTTGACGCATATTTTAAAAACATTAAAAAAATATTTTGTTTTGTTTTAGTGTATGAGATTACAAACTTATATACAAGATATATTTCCGATATTAAAAATGTAGTTCTTTTTTTTATTAACTTCGAAACAATTGGATTTTCTTTACTTGATAAGATAAGGATCTCTTTATCGAAGAGATCTTTTCTTAAACTTTAGAACACTAACAAGACAACCATCAAAACCCCTAAACCATATCAAATACCAAAGCAGTTTATCTCAGGTAAGGTGCTTTAGGGGTGCTAATATCTTTACTAGTCATAACCAGTCTCTTACCTTTGAATCTCTGATAAAGACCGGTATATCCGAGTTTCCTTGTAACCTTGAACTAAATATCAGGTGGCGACTTCCAAATCAAAATGATAACAACCTCGATGTTGCGCGGCCATGTGCGACACATATAATATTGGAATCATTTATATAAGCAAAAAAAATATTATGAAACCTTTTTATTTTTCAGGAGGTAATAGCTTGTAATATGTTCTTAGTTGAAATCGTTTTATAAATGCTCACTTGAACATTAATTTAATAGTAATTAGAAAACTATAATATAAAATAATACTTAATGGGTTAGTATTTTGAAATGTTTTCCATTTTTTAAAAATAATAAACTAGATAACTATTCTTTTTATTTTTTAAAAGATATTTACATTATTGTTTAGAAGATTATTCCAAGTTTTTTATTTATTAGAATATTATTCCATTATTTTTATCAGAAACCTTTTTATTTTTCATGAGGTAATAGCTTGTAATATGTTCTAAGTTGAAATCGTTTTATAAATGCTCACTTGAACATTAATTTAATAGTAATTAGAAAACTATAATATAAAATAATACTTAATGGGTTAGTATTTTGAAATGTTTTCCATTTTTTAAAAATAATAAACTAGATAACTATTCTTTTTATTTTTTAAAAGATATTTACATTATTGTTTAGAAGATTATTCCAAGTTTTTTATTTATAAGAATATTATTCCATTATTTTTAGCAAATACATTTAAATAAAATAATTTTTTTTGAAGAATATTCTGTTAAATAACATTTAGCTTCTGAATCTTTTTTTCAAATGACATTATGATATTTTTATGATATTAGGAATAGATATTTTTAAATAGGCTTTCATAATTTTTTTCAAAGATCCACAAAAATTAGTTTTGTTAGAGCATCTCTAACGGCGTGCCAAAATAGAAAGCTAAATATTAAAAAAAATATTATTTTAGCTCTTTTATGTTTATTTTACACACTCGAAAGGAAGAGCTAAATAAAATATTAAAATGTATTTTCTCCCTCACAAATGCTATTCTTACATATCTCTCAAAAAAACCAAAATCAACAAAGTAGGGCCACTAAAAAAAATAAATCAATTAAATGTAGCCATGTGGAAAAAAAATAATATTAAACTTATTAAGAAATAATAAAACACTAGCTTCTTCCACTCCAATATAATTGACTCTTCAAATGGTTTTTTTCCATTGGAATAGATATTGTAAAAAAAAAAAGCTATATTTATACTATTCAAAATGCTATTTTAACAATTAGCTTTTTTAAAATAGTATTTTTCATTAGAGATGCTCTTAAAAAAAAAATTGATTTTCTACAATTTCTCCTTAAATAGAGAAGTTTTAATCTGTATGTTTTCCATCCCAAATCAGGACTGCAATATCTAAATAGGAAAGAATCCAAAACAGAGAAGGAAACTAACTTTCTTTCCTCAGCAGCTAGAGGGATGGAAAAAGACCCTAAACACACAAAAAGAAAAAAAAACAAGAAGAGAGGAAATGGCATTAAGAAAGGACGAGAACAGAACAAAACAAAAAAGGAAAATTAGTAGCAAATAGAAAGACTGTTGTGTTTAATTTAGAATCTTTTATGAAACAGAGAGAAGAGGAAGACAAGGAGTAGAATAGTGGACAATATCATATCCTTTATTGAATTCAACCGGCTATTTAAATAGCCATTACAACTAATAGAAATAAAACAACCAAGGATAATTTGCTGCAAAATGAAACTGCCGCTGGAGAATAGGAACCGCCTTTCAACTGGAACAATTCCTCTGTATTATTGAATGATAGTAACTGAAATGCAATTATTATGCCCACATCTGCAAAGTAAATAACTGAATGCAATTAATCTATGCCCACGTTCCTGCCCTTGTCTGCACCCACATTTAATGCACCTCTGCCATGCATGCGTTGTATGCATTGAGTGAAGCACATAACAATCCTGCCCACTCAAATCGTCCTTGTCCTCAAGGACGAAAATGGGGGTAGGACTTAAAAAACTGCCACTCATTTTTCCAAGTGGTATCATCCTCTGATGCACCCACCCATTTCACTAATACCTCTGCCTTGGGATGATATTTCCTCTTCTGAATTTCACACCTGGCCAATATGGAAGCAGGGTGAGGAAGAATAGAAGAATCGTTTGCGAGAGGAGGAAGTTGGGATGATAATGGCGTGATTGATCCCAAATGTTTCCGTAACAAACTGACATGGAAAACATTATGAATTTGGTAGTATTTGGGGAGGTCCAGCTGGTATGCCACGAGGCTGACTTTGCTCAGTATCTGGAATGGTCCATAGAACCGAGGGGAGAGCTTTAAGGAACTTCTGAAGGCAACTCTAGTCTGACAATAAGGTTGTAACTTTAAGTATACATAATCACCGACCTCAAATGAGACCTCTTGCCTCCGCTGATTAGCATGGCTCGTCATTCGCTCTTGAGCAAGACAAAGATTTCTACGAAGATCACGTAAGAGGGAGTCTCGCTCTTAGAGATATTCCTCAACAGCTTGAACCTTGGCAGTCCCTTGAACATAGGTGAGTGGGTGTGGTGGAGGAATTCCATAGACAACCTCAAATGGAGTGATTTTGGTTGACGAATGGGTCAATGTATTGTAGCTAAACTCTTCCCAAGGTCTCCAGTCCATCCATGTCTTTGGTTGTAGGCCGACAAAGTAGCGGAGGTATTGATCCAGGATGCGATTAACGACCTCTGTCTGTCCATTGGTCTGGGGATGATAGTTGTAGCTCATACATAACTGTGTCCCTTGTAGCTGAAAGAGGGTCTGCTAGAAGGAGCTAATGAAGACCTTATCTCTGTCGCTCACAATGGAGGTGGGAATACCATGTAAATGGACCACATTGGCCACAAATGTCTTAGTAACCGAAGCAGCTGTAAAGGGATGCTTCAGGGTAATAAAGTGAGCATACTTGGAGAGACGATCTACCACTACCATAATGATAGAATGATCATTTGAAATGGGAAGGCCTTCAATGAAATCGATTGAAATATCTGTCCAGATTTGCGTGGGAATAGGTAGGGGTTGAAGCAACCTCGCAGGTTTCATGCAATCTGATTTGCTTTGTTGGCAGACTGCACACATTTGTAGGTATTCCTTCACTGTCTGTCGTAGCTTTAGCCAAAAGAAGCTGTGGTTGATCCGAGAAAGGGTCTTATGGAACCTGAAATGTCCCCCCACAGGAGATGAGTGACTGTCAGCTAGAATCAATGGAATCAAGGAGGAGGTGGGACTTAGAAAAACTCTATCATTGTGGAACCAAACCCCATCACGTAGAGTCAGTAGTTGGGAGGTATTCTTATTGGTATACGAAGCATAAAAGGGATCCTGTCTTACCTCTGTTTGTAGTTGGGGCCACCAAGCTGTGTGGTGGACTGAAATGGATAGGAAGTACACCTCTCCTATACATGACAAGGAGTTTGCAGCTTGATTCTCAAGGCCCTTCTTATACTCAATAGTGTAATCGTATCCTAGAAGCTTGGGAAGCCATCGTGTCTGGGCAGGAGTGGTAATGCGCTGCTCCAGCAAGTACTTAAGGGTTTTATGGTCTGTACGCATGATAAATGGTTTCCCGAGTAGGTGATGACGCCACTTTCGGATTGCTTTGACAATGGCTAGCATCTCATTTTCATATGTAGAAAGAGCGAGGGATGTTCCTTTGAAGGCTGCACTAAAATAAGCCATGGGGTGGCTGTTTTGAGTAAGGATAGCACCTATTCCCAACCCACTGGCATCACATTCCACTACAAAAGGCTGAGAAAAATCTGAAAGGCATAAGGTAGGTGGAGTCGTGAGGGCCTGCTTGAGTTGATTGAATGCTACCTCCATTTCGTCAGTCCAATGGAACTTTTCTTTAGTCAAGAGTTTGGTCATAAGACCTGCCATGCTGCCAAAGTGACGAATGAATTTCCTGTAATATCCGGATAAGCCTAGAAATCCTCGAACTTCCCTAGCTTTAGTGGGTGTGGGCCAAGTTACCACTGCTTGTATTTTTTCGGTGTCCACAGAGACACCATCTTCATTGATAGAATGCCCTAAATACTTAACCTATTGAACTCCAAAATGACATTTGGACTCTTTGGCAAACAACTAGTTAGCAACTAAAATCTTAAGGACAAGTTGCAAGTGAGTTAGGTGATCTTCCCATGACTTGGAATAAACTAGGATGTCATCGAAGAATACCAAAATAAATTGTCGAAGGTAGGGTCGAAAAAGGTCGTTCATGAGGCTTTGGAAAGTTGTCGGGGCATTAGTTTGCCTAAAAGGCATGACAATGAACTCATAGTGTCCCTCGTGAGGTTGAAATGCTGTCTTCGGAATATCTTCCTCCTTCACAGGAATTTGGTGATAGCTCGACCATAAATCCAATTTGAAAAAGAACTTAGCTCCATGGAGCTCGTCTAGTAACTCATCAATTATCGGTATCGGATACTTATCTTTTATGGTGATCTTGTTGAGAGCTTGTAGTCAATGTAAAATCGCCAAGTGCCTTCGGTTTTTTTCACCAACAAAACGGGTGAGGAAAAAGGGCTATTGCTTGGTCGTATGAGTCCCGATCCTAAAAGTTCCTTTACCATGCGTTCAATCTCTGTCTTCTAATAGTATGGATATCTATAAGGGTGCACGCTTACTGGACCTATGCTAGGCTGGAGTGGAATCTTATGGTCATATTGGTGTTGAGAAGGAAGACTGGGGTTAGGACTGAAAACCTCTGCAAACTCATCCAAGAGGCATTGGATTGCTGAAGGGTATGTTTTTGTTGAAAACGTGTTTTGAAGTGGTTGAATTTGAAAGAAGAATCCCACCCTCTGTAGACCTGAACACTCTTTATTGGGCAGAACCTCAATGCTAGATGCTTCAGCCTCCCGTCCAAGACCCTGCAAAATATGCCTAACTCTGCCGATTCTGAAGATCATGGTGAGTTGTTTGTAGTCTGTCTCCATTGGTCCCAGGGTCTCCAACCATTGTACCTCTAGAACTACTTGACAGGCTATGATTAATACTTAAAAGTGCATTTTTATCAAGGTTTTATATCATCATTTTACACTAGAAGTATCAATAACTCCTTAACTAAATCATGTTTTATAATAACATACCTAATAATATAAGATACCTTTAATTTATGGTAAATGTTCATCTTAAATGCAGGCCTATCACATAAATGAAATGATTGATTGATGAGTTCAAGTATTGAAATTGAAAGGACAAAGAGAGGGCCAAACTTAGAAAAGAGATGTTGGTGTAGTCCAAACTGGAATATTGTTCGGTAATTGAGTCATATCTCGAGTTCTACATGTCCAAATGATCTCAAATTTTTACATAGATTTAGTAAGATATAGGCCTACAACTTTCATGTGGAGGCTAAGATCTAAGAAGGCAGTTTTCAAGTCCAAATTATAGTAATAACGGAGAAGTCCAAATCTGTCCTGCAGCCCAGACACTGTTCAGTGTTCAGCCCATATCTCGAGTTTTAAAAGTCCAAATGACCTCAATTTTTTTTTCCTGGAAAGCTAAGACAATTTCCTATAGCTTTCATAGGTATAGGTGGATTCAGTTATGATGTTATCAATGATGTTTTATTAAGACAAGAGAAGATAAGGATTGTCACCAAGTCAAGGGTTGGCCACCCACTCATCAATTAGTCATTGAATCAATAGTTTCCAATTTTGGCCTATAAAAGGAGGCATTTGCCATGCATTTAGGCATCTTGGTTTCCAGACCAAGATCATGCTCTTGCTTTCTCTCTTTGTATTTTTGTAATGCTTATGTTTTGCTTTCATTAATATCAAGTTTATGCCTTTCATTTCCTTTTCTTTACTTAGTTAACTTGTATCTTATTTATGTTCTTATTTTGTTTATTTATGTTTCTCTTCTTCAATATATTTGGCTAAGTTTATTATGTCAAGGTGAAATGGTTACACTAATGGTGTAAGAATAAGTATAGTGTAAACTCAACATGGACCTTAATGTTTAATATTAACATGTCTTATCTTTTTATCTTACTAATTCTTAATACCTTGCTTGTTAAATGGTTAATCTAGATTTGTGTTGTATAACACTTGGTACAACAAATGCTTGGCACTCAGCCTAATCGTATGGTATTACCTACATCTGTGCTATAAAAGGAACTTGATTTGTTGTTAACATAAGTTAGCATCATTCATTCCTGATAATATTTAAAAGTTTGGTGTTACTTAAATAAGATAATTAATATGATCATGTTAATAATTTATAATGAGCTATTAATGATAAATCATCCGATTGGAACCTCATTTGTGTGTGGTTTCCAGTTGAATAATAAGAGTTTATACTATACTTGTTTGAAATACCATTAGTGGATCCTCTAACCTTGACATTTATTTTTACCATTGTTTAATCCTTACATTAATCTTCCATTTCAAAGTTCTCATCAACTTCTTCTTCTTTATTATTATTGTTGTTATTGTTGTTGTATTATTGTTGTCTATAATTTATACAATTAACATCCCTGTGGTTTGACCTTGATCTTGTCGGGTTATTTATTACTTCGACACTCCTACACTTGGGAGAAGACATCAATCTTTTGGTCGTGTCAGGCTGCCACAGGCAGAACATAATAATCAGTTGTGATGGTAATTCCTTGAATGGATAACCTGATTCCTTGGCAACGTCCTGCGCATTCTATACGTTCCCGATTAGCAACCACTATCTAAAGTTTCCTGTCTTTGACGATCGGTAGGCCAAACCGAGTTGCAATGGCTTGGTCAATGAAATTATGGGTGCTGCCCCCATCAATCAACACTATCAAGCTTTTGTTCTGTAGCTTTCCCAAAACCCAAATTGTTTGGGGATGCTCAACACCAGCAATAGCGTGGAAGGAAATCTCAGGTGTCACCTCTATAAGCTCTGTCTCCAGCTGGTCTTCCTAAGAGTTCTCATCGCAGGGAGAGTCCTCTATCATGAAAAATTATGGCCGTTCATAACAATGGCCTATAGAGTATTTCTCATCACAGTAATAGCAAAGTCCCTTCCCTCGTCGTTCCCTGGCTTCCTGATTTGTAATTCTTCAAAACAGAGTAGTTGAAGGTGAGGATCCAATATTTGCTCGTTGATTAGGGGACGAGCCTAGAATCCCAGGAGAAGGATTGAAGTGCTCTCTCTGAATTGTTGTTACTGGTAGTAAACGATTATTCGAAAAAGGCTTGCACTGTAATTGGTTGCGCTCTTCCACCAGTCATGCCACTCTAATTGTGTTTGTCAAGGTTTTGGGTTGTATAATCTTGACATCCAATCGAATTTCATCCCGTAATCCTACAATAAAACACCCGATTAAGAATGTTTCGGGGAGGCCATCCAACCTATGGGAGAGCCTTTTAAAGGCTTCCTGGTAAATAGCAATGGTTGATGTTTGTTTCAATTAGGTCAAAGCTTCAGAGGGATGTTCATATTCGGTTGGACCAAATCTTAGTGAAATGACCTTTGTAAGTTCCTCCCAAATGAGTGGCCCACGAAACTTTGTTAGCCAACAAAACCATTGTAACGCAATGCCTTCGAGGTGGAATGTAGCTAAATGTACATGTTGTGCAGCTCTAATGTTTTGAAACTCAAAAAATTGTTCAGCTCTATAAAACCAACCAATTAGGTCTTCTCCGTTGAACTATGGAAAATACAGCTTGAGTTGTGGTGGATGTGAGTGATCAAAACTAGCAACAGAAGGAGGGCCAGTTGCTCGATGGGAAGAAGATTCCTGTGCAAATGGGTTGATGTCAGGAGGAACGGCTTGCGTACGTTGGGTGGTACGAATGGCCTGTAATTCAGTGAGAATAGTTTGTAAGGCTGCATTGAGTTGATCAAAGCTGGCCTCATGCCTAACCAAAGTCTCATTGACTTCGTTGCGGAATTCAACATTAGTTTTCCCACGGGTGCCCATGGACCGAACTACTCTGATACCAAATGTTGTGTTTAATTTAGAATCTTTTGTGAAACAGAGAGAAGAGGAAGATAAGGAGTAGAATACTGGAAAGTATCATATCCTTTATTGAATTCAACCGGCTATATAAATAGCCATTACAACTAACAGAAATAAAACAACTAAGGATAATTTGCTGCATAATGAAACTACCGCTGGAGAATAGGAATCGCCTTTCAACTGAAACAATTCCTCTATATTATTGAATGAAAGTAACTGAAATGCAATTAATATGCCCACGTCTACACAATATATAACTGAATGCAATTAATATGCCCACGTCTGCAAAGTAAATAACTGAATGCAATTAATCTGTGCCCACGTTCTTGCCCCTGTCTGCACCCATGTTTAGTGCACCTCTGCCATGCATGCGTTGAATGCATTGAGTGAAGCACGTAACAAAGACATCCAGAGACTCTACTACCAATCCTCATTCTTGAGTGAATCGTATCAAATTTGTTTTTCTTTAATTTGACTGTGGAGTAAACTCTTATTTTAGAATTTTTTTATGTAACCTCATTATAAAAATGTAAACAATTTCTTTGATTGAACTAATCCACTAATTGTAACTTTAAGACTGAATTTTGGCATGGCAAAGCTATTTCAAATGGATCAAACGCAAGATGCCACAAGTAGAATTGTGGGGACCTTGTAAGTTTAAGAATCTAGCAACAGCTTATTGCTAAATTTCGTGTAACTATTTCTAAAGCAACACATGATTAAGACTTGTAATATTTCAACATTGCAACTGAAATTATTTAAATTATGGTTACCTTCAGGAGCTACATGGCTCCAGAATACGCGATGCATGGATGCTTCTCAGCGAAGTCAGATGTTTTTAGCTTCGGTGTGCTAGTTTTGGAGATTATTACCGGTCGTCAAAATGGTTCATTCAATAGCGAGGAAGAGCAAGAATACCTTCTCACCAACGTAAGTAACATCTTTATGAGTAGGTTCAGATCAATTGAATTTTTTTTTTATTGCTACTAAAAATGGTTCATTGTATTTTTCTAATCTATTACCCCAACACATAGGCACAATTGATAAAATCAAAATGTTTGCAGGCATGGGAGAGTTGGAATGAAGGAAGAACATTAAATCTGATAGATCCTATTCTCAAAAGGGTTGTTTCAAGGAGAGATGTATTGATAAGATGTTTCGACATAGGATTACTATGTGTCCAAGAAAAGGTAGCAGATAGACCAACCATGGCTTCAGTTATTCTGATTCTTAGTAGCGACTCTTTCGTTCTTCCATTACCATCAAGACCTCCATATTGTATGCACTCCGCTATGGAGGAACAAGAAACATCAAGGCCGGCACAAGATATTCCCTCCTCTAGAGAGCAACCAATATCAACATCAAGGTCATTGACTAATCATGAATCATATCCATCAGATCAATCTGGAATTGGCCATCTCGAATCCTCCATTAATGAGATTTCAAATCCTTAGTTCTCCTTACTCATCGTTTTCTGTCTTCTTCCAGCAGTCACACATAAGGTATTTTATGCAATTAATGTTGTCCAAAAACCATTGATTGAACCAGAGATTATTAATCCGTTTACCAGGGAATTGAATGATAATAAACATATTTGACTAAATAAATTGTAATCAACGTACCCTTATCCCACCATAGCTAATGGAAGGACCAGTATATCTTGGCATAATGTTCATTTTATTGGAAAAAACTTAATTTTGCTAATATCCACACCTATTTTTTTTAAGTCCAAAATTTATTTTCATTCATTTTTTATTTTTTTTCACAAATACTGAATTTATGCAAGTAATCGAATAAAAGTAATTGTTATTATTTTATGACTGGAGTATAATTAGCTATTTCTTAAATGAATGAATAAATAAAACAGATTATTTTCAAGATAAGCAAATAAAACTTTTTTATAATACTTGAGGGATATTTAATTATACTTAATTTGAGACCTTGAGTTAAAAATCTAAGTATTCATTAGTACACGATTTTCCTATGTATAGAAAACTTGTTGGGTTACATGCTCCATATGCCTGCTGTAGTGCTGTAGTGACTTCATCATTAGATACACCCAGCTAGAATCGTCTACTTGAATTTTTTAATGAATGATGCATTTGAAAATTGAACAAATTTCAGGGTATGACTCGACAAGACAATAATATATCCAAGGCGGCTTGCCTAGAATCAGTTGCATCTCAATCAATTGTTTTCTACTCATGTAATTTAATAGTACTCTCGTTAAATCAAAATTGTTTGGAACAGTAATATTATACAGACCCGTGAAGAGAAAGTGGGATAGACCTGTAGCCTAGTTTAATATTGATTTTTTTTTAATTGATCATGTTAGGTTTCTGAAACACATACATGCAGTGAAAATTATAAATATAAAAACTTTTCAGGAGTTCCAAGAATCTTATTAAATTGATTTAGAGTTGTTTTAGATTTATACGAAGATTATCTGAAAATCAAATGTTCTTTTCAGCTTTGAACACTACCAAAAAATATACGAATACAAACAAAATCACCGATGAAAATATTCCGTCGGTATTTTAGCATGGTATTTACCGATAGAATTGTTCTCATTGCCAAGTTTGTCGGTATTCACTGATGAACTAATTCTGTCGATAAATACCAAGGAAATCCCTGTCGGAATCAAAGGAATTAAAAAAAAAATAAAAAAGCACAATGATGTTTAACTTTTTGTGAACGCTTTTACCGATAGAATTATAGTTGGATTCAAACAAAGATAGTTGTACAGCGATGTGTCACTAATACCGATAGAATTGCCGATGGATCGCCAAAATTCTGGAGGGGTTTTTGAAAATTTTAGTGTGAAATGAAAATTTTAAAGTTACTTTATCGAGAAAATCATTGATGGATTAATTAAAAATAATATTATTTAATAGTCCGTTGGTAATTCCGTCGATAAAAACGCGATATAAAACCCCACGAGGTCGCTCCAAGTTCATTTTTTTCTCTCATTTTCTCTGTTCACTCTCGTTCAAATCCCTCTCACTCGAATCCTCTCTTCATAGTAGTAGAACTTAAGGTTTTTATCATCAACACGATTAAAAGGTATGTGTGGTGAATCTTTTGACTTATTTTCTTCTTGCTTTTCTCCTTTTCTTCAGTTTATTAACAATGTATTTTTGTTTTTTTTTTAATCACCAGTAGATAAACTCTAAAATTACGCATGTAATTAAGGTAAGCATTTTTCATTAACCATCTTCTATTTGTTTTTGTATTTTTTTTTATATATTTTATTGGCTACATATTGATAATGTTTTAATATGTTTGTTGAATTTTAATTGTTATTGTTAAATTTGTGGTTTAAATGTTAATTGAATTTATAGGATTAGATTTTATATATATATATTATTGTATACATATTGATAATGTTTTATTGTGTTTGTTGACTTTTAATTGTTGTTATTAAATTCAATATATAAATGTTAATTGAATAAATAGGTTTAATTTTTTTATTCTATTTTGTTGTCTACATTGCAATAATGTTTTATTGTGTTTGTTGAATTTTAATTGTTATTGTCAAATTTGTAATATAAATAGTTGAATATATAGGATTAAATTTAATTACAAAGAATTCTTGTCAATTCTTGATTAAAAACATTATCATGTTGAAAATAAGATGAAATTGAATAATCCAAAATTGTTGGTAGAAATAAATTAAGATCAACTGGTTTGTGGCATATATTTTGTATATTTGTAGGATTGAAAATTCTTGGTATTCTCCAATATAGGGGAGGTGTTGCCAAATGTTTTTTAAGAAAATCAAAATTGATTATGCTAATATTCATTAAATTTGTGTAGATGCATAGGGGAAAATTAACTTCACATTGTGAGCACATGATTGTAGCTAGTTCTTCTAGTAGCAACGATGACAATGTGTCATTAGGTGCCAAGCAAGAAGAGGCACCTACATCGACACACGACGCTGCCTCTTTTAGTGTTATTCCACAATGTAGAGGTGGTGTCCCTTCACAACGAAATCAAATCACCTAGAAGTATAAGGCGCATTGGAAGAACAACCTTTCAATGTAAGTTTGTTTTTCTTTGAGTTTGTTTGTGTTTAACAATTTATGAACAACTAATATTTCATTAATTTTATTGATTTTAAGGTTCACAAACATTGAGGCCACCCGGGTAATAACATCGGCATTTAAATTATCGATGGAGATTCTTTTGTTTCAATGGTTTCAGATTTGCAGACATCCTAATTGGAAACCTCATGTCGATGCATGGTTTTCAAGATTTCAGATTAGTGTTACCTTCAAAGTTTTACTACTTTTTGTTATGTAAATCCGTATACTTTATTTAGAATATTGATTTATTTTTCATAAATTGTTAATGCAAGGGTAAATTTGAATGGGATAGAGAAAAGAACAATGTTGCGAAGAAGGTTGGGGAGAATCATGCTGCAACTAGGTAACAACGAAAAAAAATATAATAATTATTTTTTATTTTAAATATTAAAATTGCATTTGTCATTAACTCATAGAATATTTTTGTATCATGTAGATTATGTGATTTTTGGTTTGAGGTGGTGGTTGGAGGGATTTCAGGCCGCCATACATCCTAGAGGATATATGGGCAAAATATATTTAGCACGTGATGTCCGAGCGTTTCACATGACACTTACGGTATGGTGCGGGGAACCGGAGTCAGCAGATTCACGGCTCAGTTGCCACGCACACTGGCGGCTTTGTTTATATCATTTCGCATGCGACGTAGATTGTAAGATTATTTTTAATCACACTTATCTTTAATTAATTTGTTGTTATTTATAAATATATTTAACTTGCAACATTATTTTTCTTATAGGCTACGACTCTTGGACGTGAGTCAAGCCCAATGAAACTTTTTGTGGAGGCACAGGTGCGGAGTGAAAACCATTAAAAAGGGGTATACCAATTCATCAACAACCGCGCTTAATACTTTGTGGTATGTTCGTTCAACCATTTTCTTTTGTAAGTTATTATTTTCTTGAATTGAATTTGATTATTTTAGTTTTCATTTCCAAGAAACATATAACAGTCGGTTGAGGGAGAGATATGGGGACGATCCTTCAACCCACCTGGATTTTGATCCGAATTTATAGATGGAGGTAAGATAGTCTAGTGGACACGATAGAAATCGGGTGTACGAACTCTATAACACTATGGCCGAGAACTTGGGAGCGGCCTATAATGTCTCAACTGTTGGAAGCTCCCAATCAATATCGAGCACCTAGTGTCAGGAGGTCATGGCCTTGCAACAACATACAACTCATCTCATCTCACATAAAAATATGAGCAACTCTCGGCGGATTATGAACAACTCCGCCAAATGGTCATGGACATGAGATCACAGATAGGTGGTATGTGTGTGCTTCCTATTTTTCCATATGATTCCAAAAATGGCTAGCCTCCTCCTCCTTCTCCTCCAGCGTCGCCATTGTTCTAGTTTAATTTTTATTTGAATATATAAATTTGTAATGGATATTTGGATTTTGTATTATTCAAGTTTATTTTAGTTCCAAGTATTAGTTCTAAGTATCCCTCGTACCTGATCACCTTTATGAGAACAACTTCTTCTTTTCATATAGAAAATAACAAAATATGTATCAACATCAACAACTCTAATTAATATTCAGTTTTAATTGAGCATTGATCATGAAAATTTAGGAACAATGTTTTAATGTAATAAAAATCTTTTAATTATAGTCCCAAGAATTTTATATTTACTATAAATTTATTAATCAAATATTTAATTTATTAATAAAATATATGATTAATATTAAAGATAAATATATATTTATTAATAAATTAAATATATTTACATTAACAAAATAAATACCACGTGTGTGTAATTAACCGATCACCATAAAGCATATGTAGTCTGTCTATCACACCTCATGGCTGCAATGTTGAGCAAGAAATCATGCCTTGCAGCTTGCACCATTTTAGTCAACACGACAAAAGCTGCCTAAATAAAGCATCTTTCTACCTTAAAGGGTGTAGCCAGGCCTCCATCCTCAAACATTGAAATTCAAAGCGTGTTTTTTCTTTCTTGGTTTTGAACATGAAAGATTATGGACTTCTCTTTTTCCTAAGATTAAAGAAAATAAACACCCCAAGATCAAACCCCATCATGCCTGAATTCTTCTCTTTATCCTCCACAAAGCTAGATAATTGTTAGAGGGAAGAGAACAATAGTGCTAATGGAGTCCTTGTATGGTGGCAGTAACGGGCCTAAAAAGCAGTTCACGCGTGCACTGCACAGTGTGAAGGTAATTAATTTTACCTTAGCACTGTTTTTGAACAAAACTTGGAAATGGAATTGCGGGGTAGGAGGAAGAAGGCTTACCTGGGTGAAGATAGCGACGGAGACGAAGACGAGGGTGATGATCCGAGCTCCGACCAAAGAACGTCCTACTCTTCCCTTTCCTTTTCAATCTCACTCCCCTCTCTCTCTTGTTTTTGGTTTACTTTCCCGTGTTACTTTCCTAGTTCTTCTTCCGTTCTCTCTCTCGGTCTCCTCTTCTGTTCTCTCTCAATTGCCTTACTCTGTTATTTGCTTAATTGTTTTACAATGTTTTCTCTTCAATCGTTTTGCTCCGCTCTTTCCTCCTCGTGGATTTCCCTGGTACTATTTATAGGGATCACCCTTCTCTGCCTCAGCCTACGTCTCTCCTCCTGATAAGCACGGCTTGGGGAGTCGGTTTCTGCTAGGACTCGGACGCGATATTCAATCCTTACCTCCCCTGGTTGGAATCATCATGAAGATAAGGATTGATCTTTTGTGTTTTGGTAGGACTAGGATGCTGGCATTTTATTTTCTTCCTTTCTTTGCAGGCGGATTTGCAGTGTTAGAGGAAGAAGAAGAAGAAGAACTGTGTATGCTTGAAGCGGTGTCGTTTTGGACTAGGCATGATCATTTTCAATTTAGTCCCTGAAGTTTCTAAACTTTTCATTCAAGCCCCTTATCTTTTAATTTCAAATTTAACCCCTTAAAATTAGATTAAAAAGCAAATGGGTCAAAATTTAGGTTACAACAAGCATCACCAGGATACTCTCCTCCACCACTAACAGAAGGAATGTGATGCAGGAGAAAGCTGAAGACAGTAACATAAAGAGAACACGACTTGACTTCGTAATTTTGAAGTTATTTGAGCAGAAAATAAAAATGGCCGAACTTGACTTCGTAATTTTTAATTAAATAACTAACAAATGTGCTCAATAGATGGCCATATGCTCATGTGAGGTTATTTCAAATAATGATGCAAATTATGCATTTTTCCCCTTTTTATACAAAACAATTTGGTGTTATAGTCACAATAAAATATCAAAGTTCTTTGGACAAATCTACGGCCATCGTTTCAATTGAAAATAGTAAACTGAAGGCTGTCATTTCCGTTATGGGGTGGCCATTTTAGTAGGACTTATGTGAAAACCTTTTAAGAACAAGGAGGATTTTGAATAGTTTCCAGACTTTGGTTTAGATTCGTACCACACCCAGCAATCAGAAACTTATGGGATTTCACAATTTTTTCTCATTTTGGAAGTTTGTCGGCAGCTTCAGCTAACACAAGTGTGTGGTGGGTTGGTCAATAAGTCAGAATTAGAGGGTTAGCTCAAGTTGTCTTTCTTCGATCATGGAAAAAAACAAGAAATTCCGCGTTTAGTTTCCCAAGACTGTTGGCGCTCAAGGCAACTTGTCCAAGTTGTTCCATGTTGATGTTCTTTTTTCTCGATCAATTGCATGCTACCAATTTGTACATTTTTTTAATGTTTTTCTTTTTTCATTCATGGAAAATAAATGTTGAAACTCTTATCTTCTCTCTATTCTTTGGAACAAAGATATGAGTGGCCCCAGTATCACATATTTCCATATAGTTTCTTCTCTATTTAATTTCTCCTTATTTTTTAGCACCTTTTGTGAAGAAGATGCAATCACAACCCTATCCTATAAAACATTTTTTTTCATTTTGGGTAGCTTTTCAAATTCTCTTCCCAAAACTTCTCTCGAACATCCATTTTTCCTTTCTATGCCAACATCCTAATAATATATCATTTTGGGGCCTCTTTATCATCCACAAATGTCTCCAACGAAACGTGGCCACATATTCTTCAAATTCAGAATTCCATCACTTTCTTATATATCCCATAATTCTTTAAGTAATGGATATTAACTATATATTCAATGATCCGAGTTTTTTTTTCATTTTTAACTCTTTTCTCTTTGCAATTGTATATTTTTATAGCATAGAATTGGACTTGAAATTATAGAAAAAAACCAAATTAAAAGATAAATGCTAAGAAGTAAAACGCGGAGAAAACATATCACTCACTCCAAATTCATGAAATTTTTTATTTTTTGTTCCAAAGTTTATTTTGTTTATTTTTTAGTCCTTGAGTTAAAAAGAGTTGACAATAATAGAAGGCTTAACCTATTAGTCAGCCAACATTTCCTATTTATGTGTAACGCAATATACAACACTAGTGTAGTTCCTATAATATATATATATATATATTATATATATATATATATATATAATATGTCCCCTCAAGTTGAGGGTAGAGGATCAACCCAAAGTTTGAACCTAAAAGTAGTAGGAAGTGGTGGCTTAGTGGAAACATATGCAAATTGATAATAAGAAGAGATAAAACAAATATGAATCACTTTCTTCGCAACCCTGTCTCATACAAAATAGTAATCAACCTCGACATGTTTAGTATGGGAGTGAAAGATAGGATTTACAGATAAATATATAGCACCAAAATTATCACACCAAATGATAGAAGCAGAAGCAGGAGAGATTTTCAGATCAGTCAATAAATATTAAAGCTTGATAACCTCAGTAGTGCTATTTGTTAAGGTTTTATACTCAACCTCGGTAGAGAAGCGGACAACGGTGCGTTACTTGCTTCATTTTCAAAAAAAAACTTAGAATTCAATTTAAAAATATAATGAAATTTAAAGTAATTTAATTATTATTGAATTTGGACTTTTTTAAGACCTTCATTATATTTTTTATATAATAAAAATAAATTATCAGTATAGTATTATACTATTTATAAGTAGCTTAATTAACTTATTTTATGCATTTAGGGTTGTATATGATGTATCAATATGAAAAAATGAAGTTATTTAAATATGATTGAGTTTTAAACTTTTTTATGACCTTCCTTAATTATCCTTTATGATATATTTTGAAAATTAGGATATTATGTTTTAGAAATTAACTAGTCATTGCAGTTGCACTACATTTCTAATAGGATTCATGTTAATCTTTGATGGAAGTGAAGAAAGCACTGGCATTAATGATGCATTTTTTGAAATTATAAAACTTTTTAACTAAGGACCGGAAAGGTAATGTTTGTCACACATGTGCGGCGCACGACGAGTGCATCCATTCATGGATTATCTAAGTAATTGGGAAATGAGGGAGACAAGGAATTCTTGTCTTTTGTTAGTGGAAAAAGAGAATGAGAATCACCACCTAGTATTTGGCCACTAGAAAACCTAATTGGTTTAAGAGATCGAGCATGGAGACTGATTGCATAAAGGGAAGGTATTAGCAACCCTCATTCACCTTACCTAAGGTAAGCTACATTGTTTTATTATCTGACTTAAATTAGTTGTTTGATTGTTGGCCTATCTAAGGTTGAATACAAGTCCTTCTTAATAAGGAGATTCTTATCTTCTCGAGTAAAGGACTAATCGTTTTATTGTCAATAAATAAAAAATAATTTTTATTTAATATTAGAAATATATTTTACGTATAAGTTTGTAATCCTAAATACTAAAAGAAAAAAACTAATTTTTTTAGTATTTTTGAAATGTTGGGCTAGTTCTTATGGTTTTAATAAAATGGTTATTAAAGTCCAAAAATACATGCTAATACATAAATTTTGAATATTTTGTTCTATGAAAATATGATATGAATTTTTTACATATATTTTTGAGAGATTTGACCATGTGCATGAAAACAAGACATTTTTTTTTTGTTTTTTTTTTTCTATATAAGTTTTTGCAACATTTTAGAGGAAACAGTGTATTTTAATACTGAAATATTAAGCAAACTAGAAAATTCTAAGAGAAAATCATAAATTTTTTTAAAGGAGTTGTGAAATTTTTTGTTGTTTTTTTATATAATATTATAGATATATAATAGGATGGGCTGGCCCAAATATATGGGCTAAACCCATCCTAGCTAGGCCAAAATCAACCCAAAAGAAATTGGGTCGAGATTGGCCCAAAATAATGTTGGGTCGATGTCAGCCCAGTAGATATTTTTTTATGGGATTGGGTTGGACCTGACCCAACTATTTTGGTCTGACCTGGAGAAGCTCGCTCCCCACTATTCACTTGCAAAACAGTGGAGGGCGCTCGAAGAAGAAGAAGAAGATGGAGGAGGAAAGGGGCTGACTTAGCGGTGGATATGTTGTCAATGACAGTAGATCATAGTGGTGGTGTTGTGGCTATAGGCAGTTGTTTGTGGTGGAGAGAGAGACAAAGAGAGAGAGAGGACAATGTTATTGTTCTTCTTTTCTTCTTTGTTTTTCTCATGTTCTCTTCTTTCTTTTCTCTTCGATGATCCCTTGTTTTTCTTTTTTTCCCCTCATTCTTTCCTCTCTGTTTTACTTTCTTCTTCTTCTTCTTCTTTTTCCTGATTTTCTTCATTTTTTTTCTTTGTTTTTTACCTCTAAAATATCCTTAATCTCCTCTTAGTACTCTAGTATTTATAAGAGGGAAAGGGGGAGAAAGCCACCCTACCTTGTCCAATCAGGTCGAATGGGTAGGGTGGCAAGCTGGGCACTGGGCAGCCACCACAGCGCCACTCACAGGCTTGTCCCCTTTGTTTTCTCGTGTTGGTAGCCCATAAGTATCATTTTTTTGGGTTTATAGGAGAGAGACAAAGAGAGGCGTTCCAGAGGAAAATTCTTCTTCTTCCCCTGCCTCTACACGTCCAGGGAAAGAATAAGATACATAGTGTTGTTCAAAACGACACTATTTTTTGTTTTATTTTTAATATGAACAGTGAATGAAACGATGTTGTTTTGAACAAAACGTATTATTTCATTTAAAAGAAAATGGTGCCAAAATATGTCAAATTCAATGTCAGCCCTGAAGTTGGTCGTCTTTTTTACTTTGGTCCTTGGTTCTTAATTTATGCATTTTGATCCTCAATTGATTAACAATCTTTTAATTTTTTAAATTTAACCCCTGATTTGGTCAATTACAGCCCCTATATTTATACGTTTTTTCCAGTTTGGTTCTTGGTTTTGAATTTCTCCAATCAAGTCCCTAATTGGCCATCAAACTTCAATATTTATGCAATTAAGCCCTTGATTTGACCAAATTAACACTTAAAAATTGTAAATCGATCCCAAAGCTTTAATTTCTTCTTATTAAAGCCTAAATTGACTTAAAATCAATTTTTCTTGAAATCAAACCCTCTATAAATTCAATTAAACCTTTAATAAAATTTAATTGAGTCCATAAACATTTAATTTTGGACTCTTTTTCTCAAAATGAATTTTCTTTGTCAATAAGGCCTTCATTAGTAAAAAATATACTATCAAATTTTAATCTTTATATTTTTTAACTTCCTCAACCAATTTTTGGCTATTTTCTAAGTACTCCTACATCCTCTTCTTATTGCTATAATTTTTTTTTGGCTTTTTTCTAAATATATATTTTTTAACTTTTTGTATTTTCTCTTTTTTTTTGTGGGGATCCAAAAATGAGTAACAACAATGTTTGTATTTAATAAATTTAATTAAAAACATATATTATGTGATAAATAAAAAAAGGTTTTGAGTGCTAATTAAAAAACTAAAGTAGAAAGTTCATATTCCTATCAAAAAGTAAAAGAACAAGAAAAAGAACAGGGAAAATAATTAACATCAAATGTCCTTTTTAGTTTATAAATTCTCTTGTATTTATCTTCAAGGTTTAGCCTAGTTGATAAGTATAAATGATTCTAATTTTATAAATGAATAATATAAATATAATTAATTATAAAATTTAATAGGAAAAAAATTAAAGACAAAGATAAATTATAATAATTCCTTTGAGATATTATGAAGTTATAGAAACTCTTATAAAGATTAATTACTATGTAAATAATAATTAAACTAAAAAATTTAAAATATAAGAAAATATATTAATTCAAATTAAATTAAAAAAATCAAAGTAAAAAAAATGGTCAATAGCTGCTAGGATTGGAAGGGCACTATGGTTATCTTTTCTTATTTAGGTAAAATAAAATAAAATAAAAGAGAGGACAACATGTAGTGCTCTCATTTTTAATAGATTGAATGACATGTCATCTATTTTAGATTTAAAATTTTATTTTTTAACTTTTTTTTTACTTGAAAACACCCTAAAAACATTATTGTAATGTAAATAACCACATTGTACAACTTCAAAACACTCTATAATTACTTTGGAAAAAAAATCAAACCAAATGAAAAACTTTACAAGTCCCAATTTATGTTTTCTAGCATAGTCAAAGGGTAATGGCATCTCTATTAAAGTTTTCTTGTAAAGACAGGTCCAAGATCAACTATTTTATAGTTAAAATGTGATGGGTCAAATACTTTCTCTCTTGTGTCCTTTTTTTCAATAACTTTATCTCTCCTCTCTTAACATATAAGGACTGAAATGTAGCAAAAGTGAAATTTAGGGATGAAATATACAAACTTAAAAGAATAGGGACCAAATTTACATAATTGAAAACTTGAGGGATCAAATTGAATAATTTTCATGTCATTGAGAAGTAAAAAAAACCTTTTCTTTTCGTAAGTTATTATTACTATAATTCAAATTTTTATTTCATAACAATAATATTTAATATAACTCTAGAATAACCTTTGAGACATGGCATATGTTAGAACATACAAAATGTAACAAATCCCAATATATAAAAGAATGCCAATATAATGTGTGATAATAAAATTAAAATTAAATAAAGTTTAATACCGAAAATTTTAAAAAAAAAATTGTAGAAGAAAGAGATTGGTCATAAATAATGGAATTAAAAGGCAAATGTCTCTTTTGTTTTAATAAATAGTGTTAATAATTTCTTTTTAATGATTATATTCTATTGATGTTTTTATTAATTAGTGGCAGGATTGAAATTACTATTCTATTAAGGATATAGTATTAATAAAATTAATAATAAATATATATTATTAAAAGAGCATAGGCATTGAACACGGCACCATTATCTGCAAGGAAAAGCCCAGCCCCTTCAAGAGTTCTCCGATGAGTGTAAAGGTTATCCCCATCATTTTAGTTGTCAAGAGATCTCTAGAAGTCTTTTAGTAAATGAGCCTTTTTTGCACGTTGCCAATCCTCGTCAAAGGTGCCGAGTGCCATATATTTTATGGTCAATTCAAAGTAGGTGTCCTTAATAAATAAATAAGAAAAAGTTTCATTAATAATAATAAAAAAAACAAAACCATGGGCTTATACCAACAATTAAATATCACAAGGCCATACCACTTCACCATGTACGCAAGCACGGTGCCAATGGATTCTTCAAAATTAGTGCTTCTACTTTCGTTCTTTTACATCCTTCTACACCAACCTTCCCTAACCGCTGCTCAGCCGAGGTACTTCATTTATTCTAACTGTAACTACAACGGCGTCGGCAACTACACAACTAATAGCACGTACCAAAGAAACCTCAACAGCCTTCTGTCCTCCCTAGCATCCGACACTCAAATTGACTACCACTACCAGAAAATCAATAAATACAAACGGAAATACCGAGGGAATATTTCCGTCGGTAAAATATGAACACTGTTCATCATGTCAATTACAAAGGGAATTACCGACGGAAAATTCCGTCGGTATTTTCCAGAGAGCTCCAGAACTATTCATCTTCCAATTGCACTGTTAATTGTTTTACTTTACGGACAAAATCACCGACGGATTGAAAATTCGTCGGTGTGTTTTGGCGGTTTTCTGAAAAAATTCAATTGATTTAAAATTTTCATTTAAATATTACAGACGGAATCACCGACGGATTTAAAAATCATCGGTAATTTTTGGCGGTTTCTGAAAACTTTTTACGAAATTGAAAATTTAAATTAAATATTACCGACGGAATAATTAAAAAAATATTAATATTAAATTATCCGTCGGTAAATCCGTCGGTAACGCACTCCAATAAAAAACCTGAATCCGCTTATTTCACAAGAGACAGACTCATTATTTCTTTTTCTTCTACTACTGCTTCTTCTTCTTCTTCTTCTTCACTATATGTAAAAAACATCAATATCTATTTCTTTCTCTTCTTTTCTCTCCTCATCTCCTTCTCTTTTCCTCCATGCTCGGGTATGTCTTCTTCTTCTTTCTTCTTTTATCCTCTTAGTTTTTTTTAATTAATATGCTTTACGAATTTTTTTTCCTTAGCTTCACTTGCAAGTATATTAAGGTAAGATTTTTCTTTTTTCTTATTTTTTCATGATTGTTTTCACTATATTTGTTTTTTATTTAATTTTAATTGATTTTGTTTATAATAATTGTATAAATGTTGTTGTGAGATTTTTTTTTTTCATATGAGATCAATTTTTAGTTGATTTATTTATAGGATTTTTAAATTTTTAGCAATTGCAACTTCATTTTTTTCATATCAATTTTTTTAGTTGAATTAATTTTTTTGAGTTGATTTTCTTATTCTTTTTTCCAAGCATTTTGAGTATATATTATACAATGTTGATTTATGTTAATTTAATTATTTTATAATTTTATAAAATGAATTTTTTTTAAAATGTTTTTAAATAATTACCGACGGAAATTTCCGTCGGTAAATCCGTTGGTAAATCCGTCGGTAATAAAAAAAAATTTACCGACGCGTCTGTTCCGCCAGTAAATCCGTCGGTAATATTATTACCGACGGATTTAGCGACGGATAAAAAATTACCGACAAAAGATTCACCGACGGAAAATATCCGTTGGTGATTTCGTCGGTAAATTAATTACCGATGGAGTATGTGTCTTACGCCGACGGAAAAATTCCGTCGGTAAAACTGTTAAATCTTGTAGTGTACGGATTTTACAATCTATCCGTTGGCGAATTTCCTGACCGAGTAAATGCAATTGCACTATGCAGAGGAGACGTTGCGGTTGATGTTTGTCGAAGTTGCGTTAATGACTCTACTCATAAGATCTTAGAGGTCTGTCCTAACAAGATGGGGGCATATGTAGTTTACGCATTCTGTATGATACGATACTCAAACACATCTATATTCGGTGTTGTGGATGAATCACCCTTAGTCTACCAGGGGAATCCACAGAATGTTTTGGATGTAACTCTATTTAATCAGGCACTCCAAACATTATTTCTCAGACTTAGAGACAAAGCTGCATCAGGGAACTCTTTAAAGAAGTTCGCAACTGGAAACCAAAGTGCTGGAGTTGAAACAATATATGCTATTGTTCAATGCACGCCTGACTTGTCTGAGGGGCAGTGCTCCAGTTGCCTGCTTGACCTTTTTCGGATGATTACAAACTGTTGTGGTGGGAACGTAACAGGGAAGATTGGAGCTAAACTCATAAGACCAAGCTGCAATTTGAGGTGGGAGAATGGACAGTTTTTTAATGGTACACTTGAGATATTACCATCACCTCCACCACCACAAATATCATCACCTACATCTCTTCCCGCACCAGCACAAGGTAGGCCTTGGATTGTTATTAACTCCCTCCAGCTCTTTGATTTTGATGTTTTGATTTAGTAATTTTTACAGTTTAATGATCCTTAAATCATTCAATTTTAATTAGGTATGGCAAAAAAAGAAAAAAGAAAAGTAGGAGTGCTTGTACCATGTTTAATTGATTAATATTAACAGTAGAGTAAATTACAATAACCTTCTTGAGATTTTATAAAATTATAGAGATCATCAAGAAAAAAGCCTTTTTCATATATAAAAACATATTACAGAAGCTTTATCCAAAATGCATTAGAAAAGATATTTAAATTGAAAAATTAAACAAATTAGAGAAAGAATATAAAAAATGGGACTTGGTTATTTTATTAGTACATCAGCAATATTAATTTTAGCCATTTATTATTTCTTATTTTTATATTTTTATCTACTTTTGGAATTGTTTTATTTAACTATTTTTTAAAAACAGCAATTAAAGATATTTTGGATATAGTCAAGGTGTTTTGTCAAATACTCAAAATTTTAAATGTTTTCTATAATTTATAATTTTATAATAGGATTTATTGTAATTTAATTAGCCTTAAAAATCTGTTTATTATTTTTTATGGTTTATAATATATTCTTTTAAAAGAAATAAAAATTAGCTGATTGTTAAGCTTTTACGAGTCATGGTGACAACTTTGCTTTGGGTCATAAGGCCTCAATCATTGGGACTGTCCACATTCAGAACTCACAAGTCTCGACTCAAGTTCTTAAAAATTGTAGGGCCACATTGGTTTATGCAGGAAAGAAGAGCAACACAGCTCGGATCATTGTCATTACTGTTGTCCCAGCTGTCGGTGCTGTGATACTCATCATCTGCATCTGCCTATTCATAAGAACACGAAAGCAAAGGGAAAAGGAAAGGATTGAAAGTAAGTAGTAATTTGGTTGCCTGAAGATAATATTTGGTTGTTGAATTGTATTGAAATAGACGATGAGAGGGGCTCTTATTTTTTATTTTAAAAATACATAAATTTTTTATGTGTGTGTGTATTTATATTTTATCTATACATAAGTTACACTAACGAAATACAGTTTACGTTTCTTCCTTAATTTCCAATGCTATTACGATTCCGTGCATGCTAACTTGTTCAACTTTTGAAGCTGTAGACGAAATAGAAAGTGCAGAATCATTGCAATTTGCATTCAGCACCATTCGAGATGCAACAGAGGACTTTTCGGAGAAAAATAAGCTGGGACAGGGTGGATTTGGTGCTGTTTACAAGGTAGTAAAGGATATACTGCTACTTACGTATAGTTAAATCGCAATGCTCAAGATGATACAGGTAGTAATGGATTGATATGATTTCAGGGAGCACTTCCTAGCGGACAAGAGATTGCTGTGAAAAGACTTTCTAAGGACTCTGGGCAAGGAGATTTGGAATTCAAAAATGAAGTCTTATTGGTGGCAAGACTCCAGCACCGGAATTTAGTCAGGCTTCTAGGTTTCTGCTTGCAAGGAATTGAAAGGCTTCTTATCTACGAGTTTGTGCCTAATGCGAGCCTTGATCACTTCATATTTGGTAAGGCTAGGAACCAGCTAATTTACAATTGTATTATAAGAAATTGAGTCTCCTTCTAAATAAGAAGCACAAATTAATGAATATATCTCGTACTCTTTCCCTTGAGTAACTTGAGCCATGCGATTCCTTGAAATGTAGATCCAAACAAGCGTGTGCATTTGAACTGGGAAAAACGTTACAAGATTATTGGAGGAATTGCTCGAGGGCTCCTTTACCTTCACGAGGATTCTCGACTTCGAATCATTCATCGTGACCTCAAAGCCAGCAACATTTTGTTAGATGAGGAGATGAATCCGAAAATTTCAGATTTTGGCATGGCGAGGTTGTTCGTAGTGGATCAAACTCAAGGCAATACAAGTAGAATTGTGGGAACCTAGTAGGTATCTGAACATGATGAACAGCATAATTACCATTTATTAAGCTCATCCTTTATTGCATTGTGTCAAAGAAGAAGAAATGAAAAATCCCAACAATATATAAGATGTTAAACATTGTTAACATTGTCGAATCTAATAATATTGAACTCTTCGTTGATGATAAACAGTGGCTATATGGCTCCAGAATATGCAATGCAAGGACACTTCTCGGTCAAGTCAGACGTATTTAGTTTCGGGGTGCTAGTTTTGGAGATTGTGACTGGTAAAAAAATAGTTTTCGCAATGGAAATGACATAGAGCACCTCCTGAGCCATGTAAGTATAGAACAATCCACAATTCAAACACGTTATTTAAGGCTTTATAGGGATATCTGCAAGCCCTTCAATACTGTGAATTCACTTTGGATAAATTTTGTAGGCATGGAGAAACTGGAGGGAAGGGACTGCTCAAGATATGATAGATCCCGTTTTGAGGAACGGCTCAGCCACAGAAATGATGAGATGCATCCACATTGGGTTACTCTGCGTTCAAGAAAATGTAGCTGAAAGGCCGACAATGGCTTCAGTAGTTCTCATGCTAAGCAGCTCTTCCCTAACATTGCAAATACCTTCTCAGCCTGCATTTTTTATGAACAGCAGCACATATCAATCAGATGTGTCATCCTCAATGGGGCATAATTCAAGGGTGACTGAGTCCTCGCTATCTGAATCTGAAGCTATGATCCCTTTGTCCGAAAATGAGGTTTCAATTACTGAGTTGTATCCTAGATAATGGTTTAGATGCAGAGATTTAATATAAAACCAGTTTTGTGGTTTCAGTCAATCATTCGAATGGTTGGATAGGGATAAATATTTGACATCGTATCAATGTTTTAATTACCTTAGAATATCATTTTGATGAAATACTTTTCTTTTTTAATAGTCTATATTATTGTTATAAAAAAAGATAGCATTTAATTTGTTATCAGTTTTAAATAGAAAAAATAAAGTTATTAGAGACAAAGAGCATATGTTTTCATGATTGTGCCCCTTAACAATTAAAAAACTAAGCCCCTCGCATTGTTTATCAAATCAAAGGATATGGATTTTCATATCTTCTTATTTGGAATCATTTATATAAGAGAAAAAATATAATGAAACCTTTTTATTTTTCATGAGGTAATATGTATTGAAATTGATATATATATATATATATATATATATATATATATATAATATATATATATATATATATATATATATATATATATATATATATATATATATAGATCCGGCTCTACCTAAACTTTTCTAGTTCTCCTCAACATTCCTTACTTGTTCGATTGTTGCTAAGTAGTTTTTGAATATTAAACGAACCTTCCCAGAAGGTAATTTTTAATATGGTCGATTTCCCCTCTTTTGCAATAGTAATATGCACTAAGTTGAAATCATTTTATAAATGATTTCCAAAGTGAAGATTTAGAATTAAGTTCATTGTTTATTTAAATTTTTATATCTTATATTGATATTACAATTAAATAAACTCATACCCTTTATTATATATACATATAGTATTGATATCAATTCAAGACTCACTAGGTTTAAACTATCAAATCCTCGAATTTAACTTGACTCAATCGACCGCATAGTGATATCAAGTAAACCGATTAATCGCTTGTTTATTGTCATAATTTAATTTTTTATTTTTTTATTTTTTAAAAAATAATAAAAATGATAATAAAAAAAAAAGATGATGAAAAAAAAGAAGAGAAAAGTGATGATAAAAAAAATGGAAAAAAAGAATGATGAAAAAAGAAAAAAAAATGAAATGAATGAGAATAAATTGAAATTTGAATCAAGACAATATAAATTAGAACTTTAAAGACTCAAATAACTTTTTGTTTTGATATCAATGTTTTAATTACCTTAGAATATCATTACTTTTATTTTTTCTACTTAGATTAATAAAATTAAACATAAAATTTAATTAATGACCTTTAAATGTTTTAATTGAGAATGATATTCTTTTTTGTACATTTTCCGATTCATATCATTTTTGGGCATCATTAATTTTGCTGAATGACAAGTAGATCCCAGTGGGTGAATGCATTTCGTACATCTTTTTTTTTTTACAACATTTATATTATTCATACATAACTATGTGATGAAATACTTTTCTTTTTTAATAGTCTGTATTATTTTTATAAAAAAGATAGCATTTTGTTGCTATTTCTAAATACAAAAGATAAAGTTAGTAGAGACAAAGAGAAAATGTTTTCATGATTATGCCCCTAAACAATTAAAAATTAAGGCCCCCGAATTGTTTATCAAATCAAAGATATGGATTTACCTATTTTCTTATTTTTGTGTTTTGTTGTTATTTATTTTTGGATTCCCACACAAAAAAATAATATCAAAAGTCAATATAAGGAGCTTAATTCCAAAAAATTAAAATTCAAGGACCAAAGTGAAAAGACAAGGGTACTATAAGGAGCTCAATTGATTTTTCCAGGTGTAATTTTGAAAGAATTAAAAGTTGAAGAGCCAATTAAAGGCAAAGGTACTAAAGAAACAGATTGGAAACCAAGGACGGTTATGTAAATGGTTCTAAAATACAGGGGTCCAGTTACATTTTACGCAGGGGACTTGATTACACAATCTCAGAACTTCATTCACCAAATTGAAAATGGGTATTCCCATCTTAAAACGGCGCCGTTTCAATGAACAGTGTTCATCTTTCATCAGCAGACCAAACCGAAAGAGGGAAAGCCGCCCCGCGCCCCACGATGCGTCTCCATTATCACTATAACGGTCTTGTGAGTCCGTTTCATTTGTCTTACCAACGCATGGCATTATCACTGTAACGCCCCACGATGCGAACAGTAGAGACGAGAGGAAGATAGAGACGAGCAGAAGGAAAGAACAGAAACAGACGAAAACATAGAGAACAGAACCAGCGTTGCCATCGTCTTCGTCCCTTCATCTCCAGAACCAGGTACGTTCATTCTCCTCTCATACTTTGCAAATGGTATATTACACTGTTTGAAGGTTATTTTAATTACTTTCACACTGTTTATGCACAGGTTATTCCTGCTGCCCAGATCACTGGCTTGACCAACTAGATCAAACCCAATTTGTACAAGCTGAGCTGGACCAGCTGACAAAAAAAATAAAAAGCGAAGGCTGGGCTGGGCCAAGAGTATTAGCAACTATTGTTTCCTGAATTTGATTTGGGCAAAGGTGTGTTTTACCCTGATGTCAATCTCCTTTATTTTATTATTTTTAAAAAATATTTATGGTTTTTTTGTTTTTTTATTATTTTTTTGATTAATAATGGTTTGTATTTTTATACTGTAAAAATATAAATTTAATATTAAAATACTTGATTTTTTCTAATGCTGCAAATATATATGTGTGTGTGTGTGTATGGTTTTCATGTATATAGTCAAGTCTCTAAAAAATATAAAAACAATTATATCGTATTTTCATATAAAAAAAAATTAAAAAATATATATGTATTTAACATACATTTTGAGCTTTAATAACCGGTTTATTAAAGTCATAAGAACTTTACTCATATTTCAAAAAACACTAAAAAACTATTTTGTTTTTCTTTTAGTGTATGAGATTACAAACTTATATGTAAGATGTAATTTTGATATTAAAAAAGGATCTCTTTTATTTTATTCTTTTTTTAAAAAATATTTATGGTTTTTTTGCGTATTTCTTTTTATTTTTTGATTAATAGTGGTTTGTATTTTTATACTATAAAAATATAAATTTGGTATTTTCTAATGTTGCAAATATATATATATATATATATATATATATATATATATATATCTGGTTTTCATGTATACGGTCAAGTCTCTAAAAAATATAAAAAAATTCATATCATATTTTCATACAAAACAAAATTAAAAAAAATAAATGTATTTAACATGCATTTTGAGATTTAGTAACCGGTTTATTAAAGTCATGAGAACTTGACTTATATTTCAAAAACACTAAAGAAACTATTTTGTTTTCTTTTGGTGTATGAGATTACAAACTTATATGTAAGATGTAATTTTGATATTAAAAAGGGATCTCCTTTATTTTATTCTTTTTTAAAAAGTATTTATGGTTTTTTTGCGTATTTTTTTAATTTTTTGATTAATAGTGGTTTGTATTTTTATACGGTCAAGTCTTTAAAAAATATAAAAAAAATCACATCTTATTTTCATACAAAACAAAATTTAAAAAATATATATGTATTTAACATGTATTTTGAGCTTTAGTAACCGGTTTATTAAAGCCATAAGAACTTGACTTATATTTCAAAAACACCAAAAAACTATTTTGTTTTCTTTTAGTGTATAAGATTACAAATTTATTCGTCAGATGTAATTTTGATATTAAAAAGGTATTTTTTTTTTAATGACATCAGAATAATTAGATTTTATTTACATGATAAGATAAGGATCTAAACCTTAAATCACTAACAAGACAACCATCAAAACCCCTAAACTACATTAAATCACAAAACAGCTTATCTTAGGGAGGGTGCGTTAGAGGTGCTAATATCTTTTCTAGTCATAATCAGTTCCTTACTTTTTAATATTTGACAAAGAATCGTACAGTACTCGGGTTTCCTTGTAACTTTAAACCAAATATCAGGTGGCGACTTCCAAATCAAAACCATAACTGCCTTGACGTCGTGCGGCCATGGGCGAAACGTATAATATTGGAATCATTTATATAAGCAAAAACAATTATGAGGTAATAGCCAGTAATATGTTCTAAGTTGAAATCATTTTATAAATGATCACTTGAATATAATTCAAATAAAACATTAATTTAATAGTAATTAGAAAACTGTAATATGAAATAATAATTAATGGGTTAGTATTTTGAAATCTTTTCCACTTTTTTAAATAATAAAATATATAACTATTCTTTTTATTTTTTAAAAAGATATTTCCATTATTATTTAGAAGATTATTCCAATTTTATTTATTTATTAAAATATTATTCCATTATTTTTAGCAAATACATTTAAATAAAATATTTTTTTTGAAGAATATTCCATTAAATACCATTTAGCTTCTTAATCTTTTTTTTTTCAAATGACATTATGATATTTTTATGATATTAGTAACAACTATTTTTAAATAGGCTTTCATGATTTTTTCCAAAGGTTAGCAAATTGCAAGATCAATTTTGTTGGAAATAAAATTTGATTTTTTATAATTTTTCTATGAATAGGGAAGTCTTAATTCACATGTTTTTCACCTCAAATCTGGCTCACAATATCCAAATAGGAAAGAATCTAAACAGAGAATGAAATTAACTTTCTTTCCATTAGAGGAAAAAGCCATAATATATAAGACCTTTTTAGGAGCAGCTCACGGGGATGGACAAAGAGACCCTAAGGCTCCGTTTGTTTGCTGGAAAGTAGTTTCTTTTTGGAAAGTGAATTCCTGAGAAAATGAATTCTGGAAAAGTGAATTCCGAGAAAGTATTTTCCGATGTTTGGTAGTGTAATGGAAAATGAGTTGGAAAACATTTTCCAGTATTTGGTTATGTCATGGAAAATGAGCTGGAAAATAACTTATTAATATTTTATTTTTCTCAAGTTTATTAAAATAATAAGGAACAAATCTTACAAATTAAAAAGTTGAATGAGAATGAAATTGAAAAAAAAAATAATTTCATAAATTATCTCAAATAAAATAAAAAAATAATCAAAATAATAGAGATCAAATATAAAAAGTAAAAAAAAATAAAAGATGAAGAAATTAAAATAATAATAATTAACATTTCATAAATTATTTCAAATAAAATAAGTAACAATAAAAAAAACTAAAGACCAAATTTGATAGATACAAAATTTCAATAAAACAATGATAAGGAAAAATCAAATAGGAATTATAAAAATAAGGACCAAAGTTAATATAAAAATAAAATTTTAAGAGATGAAATTAAAAAATAAATATTCAAAACAAAATATATATAAAGCAATCAAAATTTTGATATTTTTTAGCAAATAATGATATTTTTAAATTTTTTCACAACTTCCGGAAAGTGTTTTCCCCTCAAATTTTTCAGGAAAACACTTTCCTCAAAACCAAGCCAAACTTTCCTTTTACTCGTAAGTGTTTTTCATTGACCAACTTTCCTACTGGAAAACGAACACAAGAAAGTATGGAAAGTGATTTCTCAGAAACCACTTTCCGGAAAACAAACACAGCTAAAGGGAAAACACTTTCCTGAAAACCAAGTCAAATTTTTCTTTGACTGAAATTTACTGGAAAGTGTTTTCCGTTGACCGAAATGTATTTTCCGTTGACCAGAAAGTGTTTTCCGTTGACCAACTTTCCTAATGACAAACAAACACAGGAAAGTTTGGAAAATGGTTTCCCAAAAACTGCTTTCTGAGAAACAAACATAGCCTAAATACACAAAAAAGAAAGATGAGAGGAAGTGGAATTAAGAAAGGACGAGAATAGAACAAAACTAAAGAGGAAAATCAGTAGCAGATTGGAAGACGTCTAACGACTCTACTACCAATCCTCACTCTTAAATGATATTCATCATATCAAGTTTATTTATTTTTTTTAATTTGGTTATGGAGTAGATTCTTGTTTTGGGATTTTTTATTTAACCTAACTATGAAAATGTAAACAATTTCTTTGATTGAATTAATTCACTAGTAGTTGAGTATTTCATTGTATGCTTAATGCTTTTGTATGTTTGGCTAACAATTGCATGATTTGGGATGCAATTTGAAATTGAGAAGTTATAATTGTTTTAACAATTGTTTGAAATATCTTAAGGAATCTATATGATAGAGATATCTTTGAAACTTTTATAATATTTAGAGGTTTTATGATACTTAATAAATTTTGACAGGTTAAAAACTTTCGTAGAGTTGTATGAAGTTTACTTGAAATATTTCATTGATGCTCGAGAGATATTAGTGATTAAATTAGAAAAACTTGATTATAAACAATAAAAATAAATAATTTAATTGAGAAAATTCGCATAGAAATAACTATGGTAAGTTATAAGAAATCCTAGAATCAATTAAAATTGAATTCAATACTACTTAATTATTTGTTTGTTTGTTTTTAATTTTTAATTTATGTTTAGTAAACTATCTTATTCAATTCGTCAAATAAATCGTAATTTAAGATTTTGGTAGGTGTAAATTCTAGTGAGACGATACTCTACTCATCACTTTATTATTTGTTACAATTTATGTACTTGTGAAATTAACCTGTTGCTACCTAATTTTTGACCCATATTTTTTATAAATCTTCATAAAAATAAAAAAGAGCAAAAAAACAATGAAAACCCAAAAAAATGTATTTTTGATATATTTGCGTCGTTTTTAGCATTTCAACGCCATCTCAAAAAAAATTTAAATTTTCAAATGTATTTGGAATGTGTTCAACTCTTAACGTGTAAATTTTATGATCATTGATTTTATTTCTTAAGTCGACGTTGATATTGCTCGCTTTCAAAAATACAAAAAAATAAAAGAAAATCAAAATTAACAAAAAAAGAAAAAGTTGACCATTATGATTTTTGGCCAAGCCACACCTCTCATATAAATACCATGCTATAATGGAAAAAAGGGGGGGGGGGGATTGACCAGAGGAGAAAAAAAAGAGGGGACCCGGGTAAAGAAAATTTTGGGGAAAAAAAGAGAACCCTAAAAGTCTAATCTCTCACCATGCAGTCGTCGCCCATCAGGGTTTTTCTTCTCTGCACACAATCTCCCCACTGTCAATTCCCATAGTAGGCCATTTCCCCAGCCAAAACCCTTTCCCTTCTCTGGTTTGCCTCTAACTCCAAAAACCGGAGAGAGCCAAAAGTCACCCGGCCAAGCCTTTCCCTTCGCGGCCTCTCCAGCCGCCTCTCGCTGGGCAAAAACAAATTGGATCCCCCCTGCCTGCACATTTGGTTCATCTTTGTTCTCCCAGCACCGAACCAGTTCTCCAAGGCAGCCTTCACCCGTTTTTCCTCTCATCTTCGAATCCCAGCCGACCACAGATAGCCCCTTACTCTCCTGAACCCAAGCCACCCAGCCAAGATCTGCCCTCAGCACAGAAGCTCCCCATCGTCCTTTGTGGGTATCCACCAACAGACCCCACTATAGTAGCAACTGATCTCTTTCAGCACCAGTCGGCCAACTCGCCCGGACCGCATCGGAGCCTCCAGTAGCAGCCCGACACAGCGGCGCCCACAGATCCTCGATCTGTCTGCCCTTGGTCTCTAGCCCTCCTCCCATAACTGCCAGGATCTATCACCTGGAGAAGGAAAGAACAATGAACCGAAAAAAAAAAAAAAAACAACAGCAGAGAATAGATCAAAAAAAAAGACAGAACTAGAAACATTGTTGTTTGCGTTTCTTGGTGTTTTGCAGGTAATGGCGTTGCTCACCATCGGCAAGGAAGAGGGGAGGAGGTCGTTACAGACCCCCTTGCTTGTGTGGACTTTCTAGCGGCGACGTGTGGAGAAGACGCGCCGCCACTGTTCTCGAGGATATTTTTTGTTTTTTTTGTTATTCCCAGATGATGTATATTTAGATACTGTTGGGTTTTGTTTAATTTATGTTATTTTGTAAGTATGTAATTATGGGTGAGAAAATATACTAAAAAGTGATGTGTACGTGTGTGTTTGTATTTTTTTAATGAATATTCTTGAATGATAAAAAAAAAGAAGACAAAATGATTTTAATGTTTTAATTTGTATATGGTCTAAATATCTGAAGGATTAATAAAATTATGTTGTATTTCCCGTGAAAATGTAAGAATATGTTTTTACATATATTTTGGGATTTAATAATTGATTTATTAAAGCCTTAAGAATTTGACTAATATTTCAAATTTTCAAATCACATCAAACCACAAAGCAACTTACCATAGGGGTGCACTAGGGGTGCTAATACATTCCCTAGCCATAACCAATCTCTTCCTTTCGAATCTCTGGCAACGATCAGTAAATTCAGGTTTTCTAGTAACCCTCAATGAAATACTAGGTGGCGACTCCCAAAGAACCAATCAAGCAAATAAACGAATGAAAAATCGTTAGACTTGAATCGCCACTGGGGGTGACGTGCGACAGAATGACGACTCCATTTGGGACAGGTAATGTTTTCAACTTTATCAGACTAAGCTTTGTGTTTTGATGTGTTCAAGTTTTTTTTTTATTTTTTTTATGTTTTATTCATGCATTGTATATAATTCTCTCATGCATCACAAGTTTTAATATTTGAAAGCACACAAACTTTAGGTTAGGTGGGGGACTAACAGCTTACCTTACGACTTTTAGTCAAGGTTCAAGTTTGTGTAAACCCCAACTCTTTGTTGAGTGTTTAGACTGGTAAATATTGGTACACGTGCCGACCATTACCTACTGGACCCTTATATTGCTTTTACGAAGGTGATCACTAGGACAACAAAAGACCATTTTTAGATACCAAGTAGCAAATATACCTTTTTGTCTCACGTAAAAAGATTAGAACCTACCTTTAGGATGTATGCTCTGTAAATATTTGTTTTGCATCTGAGCAAACCTTTCTTGAAGTATCTTGAAATGAGGACTTACGGGGAATATAATGGTCATCACTCAAGAAATTTTTATTGCAGAGTTTGATCAAGAATAAAAATTCATGTTTCGTCATGCAAGAGTTATGACCATATGTCACCCCTCGAAGGGCAAGTTCATCATATAGATTACATGTCATACATTTATCATGCATGTACCGAGATGAAAAGTAGGTTCCCCTACCTGATGTCTACTACACTGGACTGAAAAAGATGGGAAATGAAGAAAGGGGTTAGAGCGAGGCTCATTGTCAAAAGAAATTGGAGTATCGAAGGTGAAGTAGCTAGACTCACAATTGTTTGAGCAAGCGTTAAGCAGTAAGAAAGAAGAAAGGAAATGTCTGCACATCCTTCTATGGGAACATCGTTAGTCTACGGGACACAAGAAAAATGATTGGTTTTTGTTGTCAGCATTCCACCGGTAGTGGCCACAGCATCGATGCTTTGCCTTTCCTTCATTTCAGTCATGAATAACAATATCAACACCTTCATGCATCAATTCAAGAGGATCTCCTTTCTGGTTTACCTACATTGTCAATAGTCATTGAAAGCTTTCATATCTTCCAAGAGCACCAAATAGCTGCTAGCTTTCTGTGCTTGGTGCGTTGGCCTTCTTTCCAGCCATCTATATTGTGAACTCCATTCTGGTCTAGCAACATAGGATACTGATATAAAAAATGAAAGAAGACTGAAACTTCAACAAAGTAGAACTACCTCTACAGGTGTCTGTCTGCTGCACAGTCAGTGAGGAATTGAAGGGAAGACAAATGAGTTTTAGATTCATCAATTGATCTTTCAGTTGAGACAATGCATGATTCAACATGGTGGTAATTGTTGCTACCCAATTTTTGACCCATGTTTTTGATATATTTTCAAAAAATCCAAAAATAAAGAAAAACAAAGAAAATCCAAAAAATATGTTTTTTAATATATTTTCGTCATTTTAGCATTTTCAACGTCGTCTAAAAAAAAAGAATTTAAATATTTTTTTAAAGGGTCTTTTGAACGCGTTCAACTTTTCACGCGTTGTTTTTTAAAATCATTGATTTTCCTCATCGAGTCGACGTTGATATTGCTCGTTTTAAAAAAAAAAAACAAAAAAACAAGAAAAATCAAATTTTACAAAAACAAAGAAAGTTAAGGGACCGATTTTGAGGCTGAAACAATATTTTTGCCTATGTATAGAGAATTTTGAATATTGAAGGGAGAGGCAACCTAAGAATTTTTTTTCTTCACCCGAAATCAGCCGCTCCCCCTGGCCCAAGACCATTTTTTTTTCAGCTGAAAATCAGGCACTCTGCCCCCCACCCAGGTCTTCTTTTCCTTGTTTCCAGCCGACCACCTACGCTCCCTCTCACGGTCATTAATATACAGCAGCTCCCCCTCACCATGGGCACTCACTCTCCCTGGCCCTATGCAAAACGAACACCAGCCGCCCCCCGCTGGTTTTCATTTTTGACTCCCTGAGCCGCTCCCCGGTTTGATTTTGGCTGGCTCCTGAAACCAGCTGGTCGCCCCTTCTCTTTGAAAAAAACAGAGAACCCCTCTCAGCCACGGGGGGTCTGCTCCCTTCTTCCCATTTTTTTCAAGACTGTAGCCGCAGCTTTTTCCCCCATTCCCTTCCTTCTCCTTTGGCTCAAAAGAGCAGCCATCACCATTTTCCCCATTTTCGCTCATCTTCAAAGCCAAAACGGAGAATCAACCATAGCCTCACAGCCGGCCTATCTTCTTCCCCCTTCGTCATTTTCCCCTTCTTTTGGCCAACTAAGAGCTGAGCTCCCTCAATCAAAACAGAGCCCTTCCCCCTCCGATCCTTTGTTTTTTATTTTTTTTTCTTCTTCTCTCGTTTCCTTCTTCCAGCTGGCGATCCCAACCTTTACAAAAGAGGAAAGCCACGGTTGTTTCCCCCTATTCACTATCATCTCCCATCTCATCACAGCCCCCGCTCATAACACCCCTCTCTCCCTCTCGGCCAGTTTTTCCCTCACCCTCTTCAGCCATAAAAAACCCAAGACAGCCCCTTCGTCTCCATCCCGCCGGACCCATCAACACTGAAGCGCCTCTCTCGGCAGCATCTTCTTCTTTGATCAACTCAGCAGTGACCCACAACCCCAGCAGCGGCGCCCTCTCCAACACCGAACAGCCCCAGCAGCGACGCTCCCTTCTCGGTCGTTGCTCTTCACTGCTAGCCACCTGAAACGGAGGAGAAGAAGAAGGTGACCGATCTGCAGCGAAGCAGATCCAAAAGAACCCGAGACCAGATCCGAAAACAAGGAAGAAAAAAACTAAAACCGACTGCTCTTTGGGTGTTTTTTTCTTGTTGTTGCAGGTGGCGGTGACCTTCACCGCCGGCGAGTAAAAGAAGAGGAAACAGAGACGAGACGGATCCACCGGTTGCTGAATTTCTCAGCGGTGGCGCGTGGATCCACGCGCCGGCACTGTTCACGCAGCCCCCAGAAGTCCTTCCCTGTAATTTTTGGAGTTTTAGGGACTATTGTGTAAATTTTGAATTAATTAATGTAAGTTTTATTTATTTGTATTTGTATTTGATTTTGTATTTGTATTTGTATTTGATTTTGTATTTGTATTGTGATGTAAAAGAAAAAAGAAAAAAAGAAAAGAAAAGAAAAGAAAAGAAAAATAAATGATAAAAAGAAAGTTGTGTGTGTTTGTATTTTTATTTTATGTTATTGAATTATAAAAATAAAAAAAAGACAAAAAGATTTAATTGTTAATTTAAGTATGGTTAAATATCTCAAGGACAAATAAAATCAAGTTGTATTTTCCATGAAAATATGAGAACAAGTTTCTACATATATTCGGGGATTTAATAACTGATTTATTCAAGCCTTAGAATTTGATTAATATTTTAAATTTTTAAATCACATCAGAACACGAAGCAGCTTACCTCAGGTAGGGTGTGTTAGGGATGTTAATACCTTCCCTAACCACAACCAGTCCCTTACCCGCGATCTCTGATAAGACCAGTACATCAGGTTTCCTAGTAGCCCTCAATGAATTACTAGGTGGCAACTCCCATGAACGAATTCAAAGCAAACGGAACAAAACGAGAAAAAAAAATAGCCAATCGATGCCGTGCGCAGGATTTTTTTTGGGGTGCGACAGAATGGCGACTCCACTAGGGAAAGGTGTTGTTTTCAAGTTTATCGGACTAAGCTTTGTGTTTTGATGTGTTCAAATTTTTTTTTTGTGCTTTGTTTTATTTATGTGTTTTATTCATGCATTGTATATAATTCTCTCATGCATCACAAGTTTTAATTTTTGAAAGCACACACAAGTTTTAGGTTAGGTGGGGGACTAGCAGCTTACCTTATGACTTGAGTCAAGGTTTAAGTTTGTGTAAACCCCAACTCTTCGTTGAGTGCTTAGACTGGTAATAGTTGGACACGTGTCAACCAATTACCTACTAGGCCCCTATATTGCCTTTACGAGGCGATCACTGGGACAACAAGAGACCCTTTTAGAGACCAAGTAGCAAACCTACCTTGTGTCACGTAAAATGAATAGAGCCTGTCTTTAGGATGTATGTGCTATTGTTTTGCATTCGAGCAAACCCTTCTTGAAGCATCTTGAACTCAAGACTTGTGGGTGACACAATGGCCGTCACTCAGAAAATTTTCATTGTAGAGTTTGGGTAAAAATCACGATTCTTGTTCCATCATACAAGAGTTACGACCATATTGTCACCCCTCGAAGGTTGAGTTCGTCATATAGATTACATATTCATACATTTATCATGCATGTACCGGGTTGAAAAGTAGGTTCCCCCACACAAGCTGTGTTGCACGTGATTGAAGAAAAATGATGGAGGTGAAGAAAGGTGTCAGATAGAGGCTCATTATCAGTTTGAGTTTGAGAGCATCAAAGATGAAATAGCTGGACTCAGATCTGCTCGAACAAGTGTTGAGCATCAAATGGAAAGAGAATGTCTGCACAGTCTTCTGTGGGAACACTGCTTGTCCACCGTCCAATTGAAGCTGCCTCTCCTTTTCAGTCATGAACAACAACAGCAATGCCTTCAGTCATCAACTAATGACAACCCTGTTTCTTGTCCAGTTGCACTGTTAAATGTTCATTGCCTCCACATCAGCTAATGGAACCAAACAACTACCGGTCTCCTGTACATGGTGCATTGGTCTTCTTTGAAGCTACCCCAATTATGAGCTCAATTCCATTTCAGCAGCACAAGATGTTGGTCTGAAAAACCATGATTAGACACTGAACTTCTACGTGGCAGAGCTTTCTCTGTAGAGATTTATTTGTGGATCTGCCAATGGGAAATGCAAAAAGGGATGTATTAATTTCATATGCTTTGAAAATTTTTCCCACCAGTGGCACGAGCAAAACATTGTAGCAGACAGAGGAGTTAGGCCTAGTCTGAAAATATGAGCAGTCGTCGAACTTCAACCCGGCAAAGCTTTCTCTACAAAAATCCATTTATAGCTCTGCAAATTGGGAATGTAAGAGGGGATTTATAAGTTGCATATGCTACAAATTTTTCTCTCATCAGTTTCAGCACGAAAACCTCTTAGTAGGTTGAAAAGCTAGACCTGGTTTGAAAAATATGAGCAGACATCAAACTTCAACGTAGCAGAGCTCTCTCGGCAAGAATCTGTTTGTGGATCCGCAAGTGAGAAATCCAAGAAAGAACACAGTAGTTTCAGATCATCTATGATTTTCCTCCAAACAGTGTCAGTACTAAAACGCAAAAGTAGAGAGAAGAGACATGCCTAGACTGAAAAACATGAAGAATACTGAAACTTCAACAGAGCAGGACTTCCTCTATAGGTGTTTGTTTGCTGCACTGTCAGTGAGAAATCGAAGAGGGGACAAAGGAGTTTTAGATTCATCAGGTGCTCTTCCAATAGAGGCAATGTGTGATTCCACACGTCGGTAGTGGCGATACTACAAGTTTCTGTACGCTGCCAATATTACCAAGCTGTTGGAAAGTTTTCTAACAATCCGCAACCAACCACAACAACATTGGAAGATTGAAATGATGTTATGAGGATTTGCCGAAGAATTGAACAAGCTATGAAGAGAGGAAAGATTGAAGGATCTGCCATGGATTCCAGAACAATGATGAGAAATGAATCAGAAGATGACTCTGACGGTGGGAAACCTTAATTATGTGGTATAGCCAGGTCTCACGGTAGAATCAATTGCTCAAATGTCTTTGCCAATATGGGACATTCCTCTGCCACTTAAGTTTGTCGACCAACATCTGCCAGATTCCAGAATTTTGCTTGACTCCGACAAATCCCATGCAACCACCAATTTCTAGGTGGTTCAATCTGGACAGGAGATGTGTTCTCATGGTGGGGGTCCTCAGCCATTTTAGTTAAACAGATGCAAGAGTTTCAAGAGTCGAGCTCAATTTGTGAAAGATGATGTCATCAATCATTTTCAGAATGACAAGTGATCGGAATTTCTTAGCAAAACATAGATATTGCTAGAGGAGCTGATCCAAGAAGGAGTTAAACTGTCAAACATTTTTGTTATGGATTTTTGCCATTTTGCATTTTGTTTTGGGGATCACATCTCATCCTTGAACGAAACATGTCTTTTATTTGGCTTCTTGTTGTTTTGAAATCAAGAGATACTTCTTTCAAAGGGTATTTTGACAAAATATTTTGATCAAACTCCAACATGCAATAAAGGCTAATCAATCCTGAAGATTAAAAGTGTTTTGATTGCAGAAATGACTCGATTCTTGTTGAAATGACATGAGGTGACCAAACAAATTTTGAGCTCACACATAAAACTGAACCACACATCATATAGCTAAGTTTTAACAGTATGCATAATGACATGTAGTGGTTTCGGTAGCTATGGACTCGTGAATCATTGACTCTTACAAGTCCAAATCATTACACTAGATGGGGTCAAAATTTATCGGTTCTAACCGACCTTGTTTGAAATGAGAAAAGACCATCTTTGATATCCCTTCACTTCCTAAAAATTATATCCTTTGCAGTCCTATTTTGAGCCTGGTAAAATATTTTTTTCAAAAAGAAACCCTGACTAGGATCACACGCCACACTAGGGGCAGATTAGAGATATGTTGGAGACATTGATATAATTAATGGATAAAGGGGAAGGCTTAGAACAAAAGTCTAATGATTGAGAGAGCGCGAGAAGAAAGCATATAGACTGGGGGCATATAAGAAAATTTTGAGGAAGGCTATGAGTTGAATTTGCCTTCACTTAAAGACAAGTTAAAAAGAAATGGAAAAGGAATGTCTATCAATTCTAAGAGAGGCAAGGCAGTTTTCAATTGAGAAAAGACAATAAATGCCAAAAGTCAACACTAGAAAAATCGATGCTTCATATCTTTTGGTGTGTCTAGGATAAAGCCTCTAATGTCTTCAAAATTAGATTAGTTATTCATCAAAGAAAAAATTGGATTTGCGTTATGACCTATGTTAAAAAAATTCTGATATTTGAGATTAACAAGGTTATATGTCACTTTCTCTACAATGATGACAAGAGAAAGAGAATCGATGAATAGTTAATGTTGATCCTAAGTCGTTGAAACCCTCAAACACCTTTTGAGCCTTTGAAATTCTTTTCTTTCATAGCCATGAACCATAGCCTACATTACGTGCTTTTAAAAGCCCTTTTTAATCAAGCAAGCAATTTGAATCGATAAATAGCGCTTTCAAAACTTGAAGAGCTTTTCCATAAGGGTCGTGACTTCATGAATTAAGCTACTGGTTATTATGCATGCTGATAAAATAAATGCTAAGAAAAGAAACAACCTTTCTTGATAAAGCCTGAGCATCTTGTTTTTGAAATTCATAAAAATGTCACCTCATCCCAGACCATCAAAAGATATACCCAAAATCAGAGTTTAAAGTGGACACAAAGAACCATTTTAGTCTTACAACGGGTCATTTTTGTTTTCAAGATACAAGACAATCAAAGGACTGCATTGAATGATGTATGTTGGGTCTTTGACCAAAGAAGTTTGAATTTCAAAAGAAAAAATAATAATTTCAAAAACAGACAACTCTCTGATTTCATTTCAACAATTAGACTTGAATAGACATGACCTTTGAAGTATGAGATTTGATTCTAGAACAATAAAGATTGTCAAACAAAGAAGAACATTTATTGAGTTTGCGGAATCCTTGACATGAAATGACATCAACTCTTCTCAAAACTCCTTGAAACGTTGACCACCTGGGGGCAATACAATGGATCCTTGGAAGAAAACAAATAATATTCTAATCAGCTGGGGGCAAAGAAAGAATTAGATGATGAGTCGTCAAAGTTCATCAGAGTTATGTTTAGCATTTGACAATGACAAGAAAAAACCTTTTTGAGTATAAACCGATGAACAAACTTCAAATCATATTGGGGGCAATGTTTTTCAAGACAAATCCATGATCTAGTGCACTTTAGCAGCAATTGATGAGCAACGCTGCACTAGAAGGATATTTTCATATCTTCATTTTGGTTTATCATCTTCAACATGGTTATGACTTTGAATCAATGCTATCACAAAGTTGCATGTGAACGAATGCTGGAAGGATGCACCCACCAAGACTGACTGTGGGACCATTTGTCTTGAAGCTCAAATGCACACTTCACCGCATGAATATGGGTGATAGCATGAACATCATTGATGATGCCAAAGCAGTTATTTTCACGATCTGATTTGACAAGCTAAGAGGAATCCATAGAGAAATACATCGCGCTTACAATGATGAGCTGTTTACGGCAAAGCATGAGATCCATGTCTGGATGACTTGGCAGTTCCATGAAGGGCTGTTGACCATACATACTTGAATGGTGTTTCAACCGAAGGCAAGTTCATGACTGATTAACAATCTTGATGGGGTGTTGACAGGATGCACACAATCAATCAAAGGATAATTCTCAGAAGAGTCCAAGAGAGAAAATCCTTCATGATGAATCAAGCAGTACCACACTTGGGGGCAGGGTCAAGCTTGATGAACGATGCAAGCGGTAATTGTCGAAAACAGCCCGGGATGGGCACTGCATTTACAGCTGAGTGGATGACTAGCACATGAATGCGCCAATGCATCAAAAGAACAAAGAAAGCTTTGGGATGCAAACTAGGGCACCCTATGACGATGGAGCATCAAAGAAGGGGGGACCTATATTTCAAATCAGGTAAGGATGCATGCATATCATCTAACCTCAAAAAAAAAAAAAAAAAACAAACCATTTGCACATATTTTTGAATTGTTACAGGAAAATCCTTAATGAGGTCCAGCAAGATGGTGGAAAAAGAAAGAAGCATGGTGGTGATGATAATAAAGAATCGGTTTTGATCATGGAATAAAAGGACGATGGGATAAACCTTACCATTAGGAAAATCCCAAAGAAATGAAAAGATCAACCTTGCAATCGGGAAGCCTCGAGTTTTCAACCCTTGCAGTCAGGAAACACCGAGTTTTAAAACCTATGATCGGGAATTTATTCAGGAGCACCAAGTTTTCTAGCCCTTCTTCTGTCATCCTCTCAGGACTTCGCCAGGTAAGTCCTATTTTTTCACACTTGTCATATCACATTTTTTCATCTGGTAGGTCACTCATGACAATGAGACGCACTTCTTCATATTTTTTTCCATCTTGGGTAGGTCACCCATTGAATGAAGACTACAATTTCATATTTTTTCCCATCCGGGTAAGGTCACCCATGACAATGAGACCACACTTCATATTTTTTTTCCATTTTTTTGGGTAGGTCACCCATTACAATGAGACCGCACTTCACATTCTTTCTATTTGGGTAGGTCGCCCATCACAACGAGACCACTTCATCATATTTTTTCCACTTGGGTAGGTCACCCATCACATGAGACCACCATTTTTTTCTGGGAGGTCACCCATTAGAATGAGACCATTCTCCATCTTTTTTTTACCTGGGTAGGTCACCCATAAGAATAAGGCCAATCTTCCCCCTGGGTAGGTCACCCAAAGAATGAGACCACTCTTCCCCCTTTCCACTTGGGTAGGTCACCCATCACAATGAGACCACCATTTTTTCTGGGTAGGTCACCCATTAGAATGAGACCATTCTCCATCTTTTTTTTTACCTGGGTAGGTCACCCATAAGAATGAGGCCATTCCTCCCTCTGGGTAGGTCACCCAAAGAATGAGACCACTCTTCCTTTTTTTCCACTTGGGTAGGTCACCCATCACAATGAGACCACCATTTTTTCTGGATAGGTCACCCATTAGAATGAGACCATTCTCCATCTTTTTTTTACCTGGGTAGGTCACCCAAAGAATGAGACCACTCTTCCCCCTTTCCACTTGGGTAGGTCACCCATTACAATGAGACCGCTTTTTACACATTCTTTTGTTCCAGTTGAATGAGATCGCCAGATGGGATCTCATGTAGCTTTGGTTAAAGGGAATCTCCATATGAGATTTCAGGTTGACCGAGTTACACACATTCTTTGGTTTTGGTTAAAGGAGGTCACCCGATGGGATCTCAGGATAATTAAAAAAAAAAAAAAGAAGATTGTTGATGAAGTGGATATTGAGCAAACAGAAAGATAATTTTTTCTTTACAAAGCTTACTATGCAAAACATCGAGGATTTTTGCTTCGTAAGCATTGTAAAGAAGGGGCATCTGTTGCTACCTAATTTTTGACCCATGTTTTTTTATATATTTTAAAAAAATCCAAAATAAAGAAAAACAAAGAAAATCCAAAAAATATGTTTTTTTAATATATTTTCGTCATTTTAGCATTTCAACGTCGTCTAAAAAAAAAAGAATTTTAAATATTTTTTTTAAAGGGTCTTTTGAACGCGTTCAACTTTTTTCACGCGTCGTTTTTTAAAATCATTGATTTTCCTCATCGAGTCGACGTTGATATTGCTCGTTTTAAAAACAAAATACAAAAAAAAAAGAAAAATCAAATTTTACAAAAACAAAGAAAGTTAAGGGACCGATTTTGAGGCTGAAACAATATTTTTGCCTATGTATAGAGAATTTTGAATATTGGAGGGAGAGGCAACCTAAGAATTTTTTTTCTTCACCCAAAATCAGCCGCTCCCCCTGGCCCAAGACCATTTTTTTTTCAACTGAAATCAGGCACTCTGCCCCCCACCCAAGTCTTCTTTTCCTTGTTTCCAGCCGACCACATACGCTCCCTCTCACGGTCATTAATATACAGCAGCTCCCCCTCACCATGGGCACTCACTCTCCTGCGCCCTATGCAAAACGAACACCAGCCGCCCCCCGCTGGTTTTTCATTTTTTTGGCTCCCTGAGCCCCTCCCCGGTTTGATTTTGGCTGGCTCCTGAAACCAGCTGGTCGCCCCTTCTCTTTGAAAAAAACAAAGAACCCCTCTCAGCCACGGGGGGTCTGCTCCCTTCTTCCCATTTTTTTCAAGACTGTAGCCGCAGCTTTTTCCCCCATTCCCTTCCTTCTCCTTTGGCTCAAAAGAGCAGCCATCACCATTTTCCCCATTTTCGCTCATCTTCAAAGCCAAAACGGAGAATCAACCATAGCCTCACAGCCGGCCTATCTTCTTCCCCCTTCGTCATTTCCCTTCTTTTGGCCAGCCTAAGAGCTGAGCTCCCTCATCAAAACAGAGCCCTTCCCCTCCGATCCTTTGTTTTTTATTTTTTTTCTTCTTCTCTCATTTCCTTCTTCCAGCCGGCGATCCCAACCTTTACAAAGGAGGAAAGCCACGGTTGTTTCCCCCTCTTCACTGTCATCTCCCATCTCATCACAGCCCCCGCTCACAACCCCCCTCTCGGCCATTTTTTCCCTCACCCTCTTCAGCCATAAAAAACCCAAGACAACCCCTTCGTCTCCATCCCGCCCGACCCATCAACACTGAAGCGCCTCTCTCGGCAGCATATTCTTCTTTGATCAACTCAGCATCGGCCCACAACCCCAGCAGCGGCGCCCCCTCCAACACCGAACAGCCCCAGCAGCGACGCTCCCTTCTCGGTCGTTCCTCTTCACTGCTAGCCACCTGAAATGGAGGAGAAGAAGAAGGTGACCGATCTGCAGCGAAGCAGATCCAAAAGAACCCGAGACCAGATCCGAAAATAAGGAAGAAAAAAACTAAAACCGACTGCTCTTTGGGTGTTTTTTTCTTGTTGTTGCAGGTGGCGGTGACCTTCACCGCCGGCGAGTAAAAGAAGAGGAAACAGAGACGAGCCGGATCCACCGGTTGCTGAATTTCTCAGCGGTGACGCGTGGAGCCACGCGCCGCCAGTGGTGGTGACGCGTGGATCCACGCGCCGGCACTGTTCACGCAGCCCCCAGAAGTCCTTCCCTGCAATTTTTGGAGTTTTAGGGACTATTTGTGTAAATTTTTGAATTAATTAATGTAAGTTTTATTTAATTTGTTTTGAATTTGTATTTGTATTTGATTTTGTATTTGTATTTGTATTGCGATGTAAAAGAAAAAGAAAAAAAGAAAAAAAAGAAAAATTAATGATAAAAAGAAAGTTGTGTGTTTTTGTATTTTTATTTTATGTTATTGAATTATAAAAATCAAAAAAAGACAAAAAGATTTAATTGTTAATTTAAATATGGTTAAATATCTCAAGGACAAATAAAATCAAGTTGTATTTTCCATGAAAATATGAGAACAAGTTTCTACATATATTCGGGGATTTAATAACTGATTTATTCAAGCCTTAGAATTTGATTAATATTTTAAATTTTTAAATCACATCAGAACACGAAGCAACTTACCTCAGGTAGGGTGTGTTAGGGGTGCTAATACCTTTCCTAACCACAACCAGTCCCTTACCCGCGATCTCTGATAAGACCAGTACATCAGGTTTCCTAGTAGCCATCAATGAATTACTAGGTGGCGACTCCCACGAACGAATTCAAAGCAAACGCAACAAAACGAGAGAAAAAATCGCCAATCAATGCCGCGCGCAGGATTTTTTTTGGGGTGCGACAGTAATGGCAAAGCTATTGAAGGGCTTTAACAAGCCTCAAACAACCACAACATTAAAAGATTGACATGATGTTGTGAGGATTTCCAAAAGAATTGAACCAGCTATGAAGAGAGGAAATATTGAAGGATCTGCCATGGATTTCAGAACAATGATGAGAGGTGAATCAAGATCCCCGACACAGCGGTGCCCACAGATCCCCGATCTATGTGCCCCTGGTCTCCAACCCTCCTCCCACAACTGCTAGGATCTATCACTTGGAGAAGGAAAGAACAATGAACCGAAAACAAAAAAAACAATAGTAGAGAATAGATCCAAAAAAGAAGACAGAACCGGAAACATTGTTGTTTGCGTTTTTTGGTGTTTTGTAGGTAACGACAATCATTTGAATGAGGTTTCTTCAGATCTGAATCTGAATCTGAAGCTATGATCCCTTTGTCCGAAAATGAGGTTTCAATTACTGAGTTGTATCCTAGATAATGGTTTAGATGCAGAGATTTAATATAAAACCAGTTTTGTGGTTTCAGTCAATCATTTGAATGTTTGGATTGGGATAAATATTTGACATCGTATCAATGTTTTAATTACCTTAGAATATCATTTTGATGAAATACTTTTATTTTTTAACAGTATGTATTATTGTTATAAAAATAAAAGAGCATTTTGTTACCACTTTTAAATAGAAAAAATAAAGTTATTAGAGACAAAGAGGACATGTTTTCATGATTTGCCCCTTAACAATTAAAAATTAAGCCCTCGCATTGTTATAATATTGGAATCATTTTATATAAGAGAAAAAAAATATAATGAAACATTTTTATTTTTCATGATGGTAAATATGTAATTGAAATTGATATATATATATATATATATATATATATATATATATAATATATATATATATATATATATCTGATGAAAAAAAATGAAATGAATTGAAAGAATAAATTAAAATTTGAGTCAAGACAATTATAAATTGGAACTTTTGAAGACTTAATTGAACTTTGGATTAGTTTAATTAATCCAATCAAGAGCTTAATTGAATAATAGATAAGTATGGGCACTTAATTAAACTTGAATTTAGTTTAATTAATGAAACTAGGAGATTAATTGAAGAAATACCAAACTTTAGGGTTGATTCGGGTTAAAATGGCAAGAAATTAAAGTAAAGTACCATTATGTACATAGTGATAAACTTAAAGGGCTTAATTATAATTTACCAGGGGGCTTGATTACAAAATTGCAGAACATCAGTTACCAAATTGAAAATGGCTATTCCCATCCCAAAACGGCGCCGCTTTAATGGACACTGTTCATCTTCTTAAGCAGAACAAACTGGAAGAGGAAAAGCCGCTTTGCGCCTCACGATGCGTCTCCAACATCAATGTAACGGTCTTGTGAGTCCATTTCATTTGCCTTACCAATGCATGGCATTCTATGGCTTTATATAAGCCAGAGGAAAGCCACATGCGGTGGGGGATAGAACCGAGGGGACATAAGAGAAAACGCTGGGGGAAGACGCAAACAAAGGAAATTTCAAGAAACAGAGGGGAAGAACACAAAGAAAAAGAAAAACGAAGATCAGGGAGGAGGAAACACACATAGGAAAAAGGAAGATAAAAAACACAGAGAGAGAACCAAGAAACTAGGGGGGAAAAGGAACAAACACATGTGACACAAAAAAAAAAAAACAGAGCAAACACAGTAGAGAGAGAGAGAGAGAGATCAGAGAAGAGGAAGGGACCCATAAAGTAAAAAAAGAGGGCAGAGAGAAAGAAGACTAGAGAAAAAACAAGAGGAAAACTGAGGAGGAGAAAATAGCATCAGCCGACCAGCCCTCCATGCGTTTTCCCTCCCCTTTGCATTTTAATTATTGTGTTCTTGTGAGCAGTTCACGCACACCTGCGAGTTAAAAAAAAAAATCCAACCCGGTCACTGGCTTGGACCAGCTATGTCCAGTATAGCCCATACAAACTGGATTGTAGGCAGCCCAAAAATAGCCGAGGCTGGATTTAGTCTCAGGCCTAGCCAACTCAATCTATTTTGGGTCAAGAGATGTATTGGCAAAACACAACCTTTTGTTTTACTTCTTTTGATTTTCACTTATTTTTGTTTTAATATCCGGTCAAACAAGCTCTTTTTTATATTAGAAAATTCAAGAAAAGATTGAAGATCTTTGTTGATCTATTTATGGGTCCCTTGCATTTTTTTTTGGGTTGTTTTGTTTTAAGATATTTCACTGCATATTTTGATTTATGGATTTTTATTGTGAAATGCAACTCCAATATACAATACATTTTTTTTCTTTTTTAAAAAAAATTAAAATAAAAAATATGTATGCATTGTTTTAAATTTATTTTACTAGTTTATTCATTGATGCTAGAGGTAAGAATACCATATGTTTTTTTGTTACGTAATATTTATCAATGCTAGAGTTGGAAGTATCCGTAGTTGAATATATACTAATGCTAGAGTTAAGAATATTATCATCAATAGCATAATATAACAAATCCTTAGTAATTCAATACAAAATCAGCAATTTAGCCTACCTCATGTAAGATGCTTAAAGGGTGATAATATCTTTTATTTTGTATAACCAATACAATACTATAAAATCTCTGCTAATTAGTTAAGGTTCCTGATGACTATAATACTAGATGACAACTCTTTAAACGAGATATTTTAACCTAATGGATTCAGACAGTTAAGATAAGAATAAGATGCCAGAAATTCTATTCTTTCTCTCACATTTAATTTTTTAAAGGCACCACAATTTCGGGTGTGATATAGGAATAATATCAATTCATGACTAATCATGACAACACCATTACATTGATATCAATTAGGATGATTTTGTTTCAAATACTCTAAGTTTTATTAAGTGAGTTATAACAATACAAGCTTCAATTGTTTTATCCATTATTTGAGAGAGGTTTTTTTTTTTTTTGCTATAAACAAAATCATCATTGTCATTATTTGAGAGTTAGGATAAAACTTTTGGCATTGATGAGATTTTGTCACCAAGAAATTTTTTTTAAAAATGCATATCTTCAAGTAGTAGAAAAATCTTGGAGAAAAAATATCTTCAAATGATGTAAAGATCTTAGTGTAAATTCATTAAACAACTATTGTACTCTTTGAACTTGAACTAGTGAAAGAATATAATACTCAAGTATGGTTTTGGTACTTGAGGTGTTGATGTAGATTTGTGAAACCACATTAAAAACGATTTTGCATTTTCTTTGCCTATACTAGTTACTTGAAACACTTTAATTATACTGTTGGTTAATTGTTTTTATTTTAATTAGTTGCAATATTTTGTTATTATTAGTGCTATAACTAATCTTCCCTAGGTGTATTGTTGCCTTATTCCTAGAACAACATAAAATTGCTTCTTACCTTAGTCTAAGTCCTCTCCTTTTAATTTAGTCCCTAATTATGTAATAACTCTTCAATTTAGACTGTAATACAACCCAACTAAGGCCTCATGCAAGCCTAGTCAAGGAGAGAATAAGGATAAAAGGAAGAAAAATGACAACTAACCGCCTAGATTAACACATCTTGATTGTGCCCTTTACCCAGGTTGTGATTTTTTGGTCGAGGGATGATTTGCATGGTCTTCGTTTAAAAATAAAACAATAAATTATATCATGTTGATTTTTTTTTAAATTAAGCCTACCCATGCTTTTATCTATTATTTGGGATATTTTTAGATCTAATAAAATATTTTGGTCATGTTGAGTTAACTTACACGTAGTCAATTTGATACTTGACTTATATAAATACTCAGGTATTTATATAACAATGGAAAAGTCGATATGATATTGTTGTCTTCATCATAACGTACACATGGAACAAGTTAAAACTAATTTTCTAATGTTAACTACGACCATGCGCGTGGGTATTTATGCTAGTGATTCAGATATTCGCTAATTAATGATATTGTTTTGCTATTCCATCATCAAAGTTTTTGAAATCAAAAAATATAAACAGAAATACTGAAAAAATATTTTTATCGATAATTTTATTAATAAATTCGTTGATAATAAAAAATATTATTACCGGTGCGTCTGTTCTATATGTAAATCCATTTGTAATAATATTTTTATTACCAAAGAATTTACTTATAAAAAAAAATTACCAAAAAAAAATTCATTTATATATTATTTTTATTAATGATTCCGTTAATAAATTAATTATTGATGGAATATGTATCTATTCTAAGACTATTAAATTTTATAGTGGCAACGCTAGTGTGGGACATCTGGTAGGTCCAATCCGGTACAAGTCTTCAAACCAAACAAGAAGTTAGTATGGGATGAAAAAAAAAAAAAAGTTGCATGTGACTGAGTCCAACTTTGAAGGCGACAAATAATATCTTGATCTCTCTATTGACTTTTCTTTTTTTTTTGTTTTTGACTGAGTCTTTGAATAATTTTATACAGTCTAAAGGCAATTAAGCAGTCAGGAATTGGGACCCCAAGTAAAAGTCGCCATTTCACACTGTGATACCGATCATTTCCCACCCACTACCTTTGCCACAAAACTAAAATTCATTGATATATAAATAGATTTTTTTAAATAATCTACCTAAATACAATAAATAAATAAATAATAAATAAATAAATGGATGATACATTGATATATAAATAGATTTTTTTTAAAAAAAATTCATATTTATAATGGATGATACATGAAAACAGAGAAAGAAATCAATTAGATTTATTTTGTAATAAATCAATTAATCACTTGGATTTCTCTAAGAAAATCCCACGATTTAACCTCAAAACTTCTTGATCGATTCTTACGCGGAAAGTCAAGATATATAGTACTTTCCAATAGATGGCACCATCGAAATTGCTACCTCTTTTTTTGTCCTAAATTCGTTAACAAATTGGCCACGCCAATGTGGCCAATAGCCTCTTGGTATATAAAATACCATCTATGCAAGGGATTTCTTTCACGAAGAAAGGAATTGTGAACAGAAGTTAATATTTCCTTTGATGAAATGGGCTCTAAAACTATCGTCTCTCTTCTTTTCCATGTTATTATCGTAAGCATCACTCTTACCGGTGCTGAAGTCTGTTATAACACAGGAAACTTTACAGTTAATAGCACCTATGCAAAAAACCGAGACCTTGTTCTCCGTTCACTAGCTGCCAATGTCACAGCCAATGGGGGTTTCTATAATACTACAATAGGTTTAGGCAACGACACAGTTTATGGTCTTGTGTTCTGTATGGCTTCCGCATCAGCTGAAATTTGTTCCAGCTGCGTCAATTCTGCTATTCAAACTCTCATGGCAGCATGTCCAAACCAAAAAGAAGCAATTTCATGGGGAGGGAATCCAGTTCCATGTATTGTACGTTATGCGAATCGTTATTTTTTTGGATCACTTGAGCTATCTCCTCCTCAAGCTGGATATAATACGGGTATCCTTGACCCATCTTTTAGAAAGTTTGATCAAATTTGGAGTGGTTTGGGGGATACAGTAATAAGAGCTTCCACGAGCTCATCCAGGCTTAAGCCAGAAGCTGAGACAGCAGACCTAACATCCACTCAAAAAATTTATGTATTTATGCAGTGCACTCCTGATGTATCACCGAGTAATTGCAGAGAATGCCTACAAAAATGCGTAAATGACTATAAAGGTTGTTGCTACGGGTATCAAGGAGGTTATGCCCGGAATCCAAACTGTTTTTTTCGGTGGGATTTGTATCCCTACTACAACTTATTTCCTCAAGTAACATCTCCATCTCCATCTTCATCTTCTCCACCATCTCCTCCATTTGTTATTAGTTCTCCTCCACCAACCAATCCCACAATCAGGATAGGTAGGCTACCTTCTTTTTCTATACTGAAATCATTTCACTTGTTTCACGGTTTCCAGTTTCATCTTCTGTAATTTCTATCTTAAACATGGCGTGCTTGGCAGGGAAGGAGAATACTGCTTCTCGGACAGTTATTTTTACCATCGTCCCTACAGCTATCTTCTTGGCACTTGTTATCCTTATTCTCACCATTTTCTGTTTTAGGAAGCCAAAGCAAGAGGTCAAAAGTAAGTTATTGCTTATTGTTTCTTACATAATAAACAGCTTGGGTTCATTAATACGAATCAACTTCACTAGATAATTTGTTTTTCTTCCAAACATCCTACAAATTAACTCCGGAAACAAAACATTAACAACTTGCTTTTTGTGAAGATTTCGATGAAATTAGTATCACAAAATGCTGGGAATTCAAATTCGCCACCATCAAACTTGCAACAAACGACTTCTCTGATGATAATAAGCTTGGACAAGGTGGTTTTGGTGCTGTTTACAAGGTACTTTATTATAACTAGTAGAAAATAAACGGTATCAATTTTTTTTATTTTAAAAAAAAGAACTTTGAAGGTTAATTCATTCTTCAAATTGATGCACTTAATTTTCTCTGTTTCTTTTTCTCAATGGATATATATGCTTCAGGGTATACTTGCAGACGGACAAGCTATAGCTGTAAAGAGATTATCAAGTAATTCCGGGCAAGGAGAAGTTGAGTTTAAGAATGAGGTACGGCTACTAGCCAAACTTGCTCACCGGAATCTTGTTAGGTTACTGGGGTTCTGCTTGGAAGGAACAGAAAAGCTTCTAATCTACGAGTTTGTGCCTAATTCAAGTCTCGATCAATATATACATGGTAATACTGAATTCCATATTATCTTATAATTGTTTTTTCCTCATCATTTTTTTTTTATCAAGATCAATTCATGTTTGTAAGAGAATTATAACTAGTGTCAAATTCTATAGACATGTTTTCCGAAGTTTCTGAAGCTCTCATTTTATGAACGCTTAGATCCAAACAAACGATTCATCCTGGGTTGGGAGAAGCGCTACAAAATCATAGAAGGCATAGCCAGAGGGATTCTGTACCTGCATCAAGATTCTCAGCTTCGGATTATTCATCGTGATCTCAAGCCTAGCAACATTCTGTTAGATGGAAACATGAATGCTAAAATTTCAGATTTTGGAATGGCAAAGTTAATGAAAACTGATCAAACTCATGATGCTACATCGAGGATCGCTGGAACCTTGTAAGTCTAATTTATGGCAATAATGAAAGAGGTGTGAATACTGATTGCTTATGATTCGCGCCATTGCAACTAAGATATGTTAACGTACCATTTCAGTGGCTATATTGCTCCAGAGTATGCATGGCAAGGACAGTTCTCGGACAAGTCAGATGTGTTTAGTTTTGGAGTGCTTGTCTTAGAGATTGTGAGCGGTCAAAAACCTAGTTTCCACAATGGAGATGACATAGAGAACCTTACGAGCCATGTAAGTACAGCTATCTACAAATCAAACACGTCATTGAAAGATTTACACGGATATTTACCCTTCAATATTGTGAATTCACTTCGGATAAATTTTATAGGCATGGAGACGTTGGAGGGAAGGGACTGCTTTAGATCTTATAGATCCCATTTTGAGGAACGGCTCAACAGTTGAAGTGATGAGATGCATCCACATTGGGTTACTCTGCGTTCAAGAAAATGTAGCTGACAGGCCGACAATGGCTTCAGTTGTTCTGATGCTAAGCAACACTTCTGTTACTTTACAAATACCTTTTGAACCAGCACTTTTTATTAGCAGCAGAACATATCAACCGGATTCTTCATTGAGCTATACTTCAACGATGACGCAATCCCAGCTTAAGGCTATCCCACTATCGAAGAATGAGATTTCAATTACTGAGTTAGATCCTCGATAATTTCCTCATCATATAGCGAAAGAATGGGGTTTGTTATTGTTAAGGAAATAATGAAGTAAATATTCTTGATTATTTCCTAATTAATAAAAGGAAGAAATCAAGGGATTGAACATTTCAAGAAAATCACAAAATTATTTCAATCATCTTAAAGAAGATGATGGAACATCTTGTATAATTTGTTCTATTCTTTTTCATTATATGTTTTGTTGTATGACAATATAATTTTTACATGAGTTGAATTAAATATATATACTTAAATTATGTAATTATAATATTTTTTTATATTCTAAATTTCTACATTGTATTAGAGCAATTTAATTATATCATACTTCAAATATTAACTTTTCTTTTTTGGCATGTGACTTTATATCGTCTATTCAATCACTTTAAAACACTGTATTTTTAATATTTATTTTATTTTATTTTCTGCCTTCTATTTTATTTATTTATTTCAATGATTCATCAAATCGTGAATTATTGATTCATCTTCCTATTTGGAGTATTTACTCGTTTATTGCTATGAAACAAGTATTTACTCCTTTAAGTCTATCATTTATTGCTATGAAAACCATAAATGTGCCTTTTGTGGCATAACTTTTCTATTTGGAGTATTTAGTCCTTGTTTATTGTTATATCCGAGAAGAAAACATGAATTTTTGCCTTGAATTTGATTTACGGTTGTTCCCGTAATATTTTTATGTTGCAAGCATACAATAAGCTCAACCTAATTATTGATTAATAATGATTGTTTATTGATAATGGTCACTTTAATAAGCAGGCAAGGCTACCATGACAATACAGGTGATGTTAATATATGCTCATGAAAATTAAATTCTCATTGGTATGTTAAGTAATAATCAAGGTAAATAACCAATAAAAAATGTTTCTTTATTATTATGTTTGTATCCCTACTCTTTTGAAGACTCGTCACATCAAATAATTAAATCTATTCATTTTTTTATTGTAACTCATTTTTTTATGTTAATTTTTTGATATTTTTATGTAGTATATGTAGTTTGTTTGTATATTTACTTATTTTATAGCTTTTTCCTAGAAAAATTTATGGTATAAAGGTATGATTTTGTACTTGTTATGGTTTGTTTAAGATTTTAAAAAATTATATTTGTTTGTCATCTGATGAAATTAAGTTTGATTTTATAATATAGGCGTAGTATTATAAAAACATTTCACAATTTAAATATTTTTTTAGTTATTATTTTTTATTTATTTTATGACTAGTTTTTTTTTTCAATTTTTTTTTCAAGAAACATATATAATAGTTGATTGCATAAGAGATACAAAGACAATTCTTCAACCCATCCAAAACTCAATCTGAATTTATGGTTGGATGTTGAATCTACTAGTAGGTATATAAATCAAGTTTACAGTATTTCTAACACTACGAAAAAGGATATACAAGTGCATTGAAGTGTCTTTGACCCTATAGCCCATGTCGCATGTCACCCGTGCGGCATCGGCTGGCAATTTTTTCATTTCGTTGGCATGATTCATCGGGATTCGCCACCTGGTATTTAATTAAGGGCTACTAGGAAACCGGATATACTGGTCTTGTAACACCCCACCCCACTAGCAAGATATTGTCCGCTTTGGGCCTCCCAGACCACCCAGGTCCCCCTCACGGGTTTGTTCTTGGCAGCCATGCATGGCCCTAAAATGCGTCTTACTAGTCAAGGTGAGCATACACTTATAAGGCTCTGGCTCTGGATGCTCGCTTCCGATGTGGGATCTTATAGGTCTTGTCAGCGATTCACGGGTAAGAGACTAGTTGTGGTTAAGGAAGGTATTTGCATCCCTAACACACCCTACCTGAGGTAAGATGTTTCATGACTTTGATGTGTTAAAGAAGTTTTAAAATTATTTCTTTTCATCGGATATTAGAAATACGACTTACATGTAAGTTCATAATTCTTAACCCTGAGCAAATCAAAATATTAAATTATTCTTTATTCTTTGCAATTTTATCATAAAAAAACTTTCATAAACAAAATATAAACAACACATTCACTTTCACTATACTTTTCTTTTTTTGTTTTGTTTTCTTTTCTTTTGTTACATCCTCACTACAAATTATAAAAATTCAAAACTAAACAAAATTACATTAAACAATTTAAAATTTAAAAAATAGCCCCTGACACTCAAAAAATTACAGGGAAGGCCTTCTGCAACTGCAGGAACAGTGGTGGCGTGTCTCCTCCACGCTCCGCCACCACTGGCAGCGCGTGGGTCCACACGCCAACGCAGACAAACCCGAACAACTAGTGGATCTGGCTCGACTCCGTCTCCTCTTCCCTTCTGCACCGGTGGTGAGGAGTAATGTCACCTGCAAAGAAAAAAAAAAATGCAAGCAAAGTCTCGGTTCTTCCCCCTCTTTTTAGATCTGCTCTCTTCTGGTTTCTCTCTTTCTCTAGGTTCATTGTTCTCTACTGGTTGCAGGTTCGACCGTTGATTCTCGGTTGGAGATGAGGCCGCTTCTGTGGGCGCCATTGGAAGAAGAACTACTGCTTGCCGATGAGGGAGACCGGTCTGAGGAGACGGGGAATGGCTCTGTTGTAGGTGGAAGGAGAACGTGAGGGGTCCTCGGTTTTGCAGGGAAAATGGCAATGGGAGGGGTGTTGGGTCTGTCTTAGCTGAGAGCGAGAGCAACAGCCGAAAGAGAAGGGAAGGTCAGACGGTGTGGAGTCTTCGGGTGGCTGGTTTGAGGGAGAAGGAGCAACCACATGGAAAAGGCTAGGGGAGGTGGCGGTTGGCTTTAGAGATGGATCGGGATGGAGACCGTAGAACCGGCTAGGAGAGGAAAGGTCTAGTGAGGGGGACTGCTTTATTTGGGCTGAGGGAGCCAAGCTCTTGGCTGGCGAGAAGAAGGGAAACAATGATGAAAGGGGGGGCGGCTTGGAGAAGAGATAGATTTAGGGTTTCTCGCCCTTTTTTTTTACTCTTCAAACTACCCCCTCCCTTTTTTGTGAATTTCTCTCCTCTTTGGAATTTTTTTTGACTTGTATTTATAGGTAAAATGTTGCTTGGTCCTCAAAATTGATCCCTCAACTTTTTTTTTTTGTATTTTTTTGAAAACGAGCAATATCAACATCGACTTAATGAAGAACATCAATGATTTAAAAAATGACACGTGAAAAGTCAAGCGCGTTCTAAAGAACTTTGAAAAATTAAATTATTTTGAGACAATGCTAAAAATGCTAAAAACGATACAAATATATTAAAAAACATGTTTTTCTTTTATTTTCATTACTTTTCACTATTTTTGGATTTTTCAAAAAATTTATCAAATAGATAAGTCAAAAATTGGGTAACAACAACCTAGATCGAGCCGGTAATCATCAATCATCCATGTAATTGTACAAGAACAAATTCAAGCTAAGACAACCCAACTTAGGGTTGAGGAAGCCAATTTGAGGGATAAATTGAATTTTCTCGAGCAGTTGTTGGCATATCTCAGTAGTATCTTTGTTCCACCTTGCTCTTTTATTTCTGGTAAAGATCCATTTTTGTCTCATCCTTTATATTTTGTCTACTAGATAGATAAATTACATTTAATAATATTTTTTAAAATTAAGAATATAATTTTTTATTTTAATTTAATTTTGTTTTATTTTTTTTAATTGCATTGTTTGTTTTATTTTTTTTAAAAATAATTATATATAATACTGATAGAATTACTGACAAAATATAAAATTCCAATAAAATTACTAAAAAGTAAAGCTAAGATCAAATTATTTGGAATGGAGATTAACAATTTGCAAAACCAATAGGGATATAAAATTCTTTAAGCTCTAAGAAAAAATAACACTAAGTTTTTTCCTTCATAGTTGCCGCAAGATTTCCTCTACAATAAAAAATGTAATTGCTTAATAAGGGAGTGTTTGGAACTATGATAGAAATTGATTTCTAAAGTGTTTTTTGTTTAGAAATACACTAAAAAAATTATATATGTTTTAAAATTTATTTTTAATGTCGACACTTCAAAATATCTAAAAATATTAAATTTAGTGAAACAGTAGTTGCACTGCTACGCTAAACAGACCGAGCTTATTAAAAAAGTATTATTATTATATCACCACTCTTTCATTATTCCCTTCAATTTTCTATGTTTAATAAAGAAAATTATTCATCACCTTCTATGGAGATAGGATTATTTAAAAAAAATATATATTATTGTTTTCACTATAATATATATTACTACTATCTCATTATATCATACTTCATCACTATCACAATGATTCTGCTCATTTTATGATTGATGATAATGATTTCATAGTTTATAATTAATCAATTCTATGACCTTACAATAAATTACTATAAATTATATAGAAAAATTAACTCACATCTGTTACACACACACACACACAGATGGATGATCATTCCATTACATCTGCTCATCTGTTTTTAATTCTGGTCAAAATCTCCTCCATCATTGACATGGAATCAACCCAAAAACCCCCCATAAATGAATGTTGAAATGGTAAGTGCCGGAATTTGAACAAAAAGAAAAAAAGCAAGCCATGGATCAATTCCCAGTAGAAAACGTAGAAATTGGAGGGAGAAAAAAGTTCCCAATGTTTGAAATGCATTTGTTGTTGAGAAATGTAAAACCAAAAATTAATAAAGAACATCGACACAATATGGTGAAAAGAATGGCGTGAAAAGTATCTGTGCATAGAATTGCTTTGTTGCTTGTATACGCCAACTTTATAAAGTCATCACGAGTCCGTGACGACAAAGAAAGAAAAGAAAGAAAAGAGGTATGACTTCAAAATCGTGAGATAACGATAGGGACGTCACGAGTCAATTAGAACCAGATTTTACTCCATTCGTTTTTGTTTTGAAATATCTAATCCATCGCCCACATTTACATTTGATTTAAGAAGTCAAAAGATGAACTTTTCCCATCTGACAAGAATCCACACACCCGAGCCAATTCTTTATATATATATATATATATAGTCAATTTTATAAAAATAAATTACATCTCCATGATTCCTTCCATGAATTGCGGATGACAAGAAAACTTGTTTCCACCTAAATTACTTATTTTCCTATTGGCTCCTTCAATCCTAAATTATTGGTTCCACCCCTCATCAAAATGCCAAGATAATATACAAGTTTATATTGATTCTCTTTGTTAAAGTCTCCAAGATAATATATTGAAAAATATAGGGGAGACTCCTTTTTACATCTAAGTTTATATATTAATTGTAATCATAAAAAAGAGGGTGATTATTGACCTTTAAGTCACATATTAATATTTCTTTATATTTTAATGATAAAAATTAAATGGAAATTGGACTAATATTTTCATTGTTGAGAATAAGAATCATACAAGTTTATTTAAAACACATATTGACAAACATAATGGAAAGAAGTTCAAGAAGGAAGCAAAGTGAAGACTTAGAATTAAGTGTTTATTTTTATTGCTTATGTAAATATTTATATCTTATGTTGATAGTATAATTAGAATGAACCCATACACTTCACTACATAGACATATAGGATCGATATTAATTGAAGATTCACCGAGTTCAAACTATCAAATTCTAGAATTTAAGTTGACTCGATCAACCGCATGATTGAGAAACTATGTTGCGCGCTAGCATGGGCTGCGAAGAGATTGCGTCAATATATATTGTATCATACTACGTGGTTAATTTCCAAATTAAACCCGTTGAGGTACATCTGTGAAAAGCTCTATTTATCAAGCCAAATTACTAGATGGCAGGTTCTATTGGCTGATTATGAGATAGTATATATGACAATGAAAACTGTGAAATGAGGTGATATTGCTAATCACCTGGCTGACCATGCTATGGAAGATTATAAGTAATTAAACTTTGACTTTCTTGATGAAGATGTGCTTTTAGTCGAGGAAGGGAAATCAGATTGGTGGATTATGTATGTGGTATTGTAAATGTATGTGGTAACGGAGCGGCGGGTGCAGTGATAATCTCTCCCGATAAGAAACAATATCTGGTTTCAGTTAAGTTGCAGTTCGGGTGCACCAATAACACTACTAAGTATGAAGTTTGCATTCTCGGTTTAGAGGCTGAATTGGAGCTAAATATCAGAAAGATAAATATGTATGGAGACTCAATGCTAATCATTTTCCAAGTAAAAAGAGAATGGCAAACCAATGAATAGAAGTTAAGGCCTTACTAAGAATACTTGTCTAAACTGGCTGGAAATTTTGAGAAAATAGAATTCACCCGTCTAGGAAAGGAAGGAAACTAGTTTGCTGATGCTTTGGCCACACTAACTTCTTTGGATAGAATAGACTTTGAGCACAAGGTACAATTCATACACATTGATATCATAAATAACCTAGCTCATTGTTGCTTAGTCGAAAGAGAAATAGATGGAAACCCATGACATAACTTTGTTGAGATGTTTGGATGAAGTTGAGGCAAAAAACACGTTACTGGAAGTCCATGAAGGGATTTGCTCAACCCATGCTAACAGACACATGATGGCTAGAAAAATACAAAGGGCCGGTTAGTTTTGGATGACATTAAAAAAGGATTGCATCGACTATGTCTAAAAATGTCATAAGTGCCAAGTGTATAGTGATAAAATCAACGCCCCTCCATTTCCTCTGTTTAACTTGACATTTCCATGGCCCTTCATAATGTGGGGAATTGATGTGATCGGGTTTGTCCATCCAAAAGCCAGCAATGATCATAGGTTTATTCTCGTAGCTATTGACTACTTTACAAAATGGGTAGAAGCCGGGTTTGCTCATGCGACGCAAAAGGTGATGAAGAAATTTATTAAAAGAGATTTGATCTATCAATATGGTCCACTAGAAAAGATTATAATTGATAATGTCCAGAACATCAATTGCAAGATGATAATAGAACTCTGCACTAGATGGAAAATCAAGCATTCTAATTCCTCCTTGTATAGTCAATTTTATAAAAATAAATTACATCTTCATGATTCCTTCCATGAATTGCGGTGCTATAACTCCTAAATTCGAAAAAATTTTAAATCTTAGTCCAATAATTTTGAAAATAATGTTTAATAATATTCTTATATTTAAATTTTATTTTATAGGAAATACATGTTACACTTCAAACAAAATATTTAAAATAATAAAATAAGGTCTAAAATTTAAATTTATAATTGAAACTAAAAATCCATCCATTAAACTGTAAAATAAAATTACAACATATATATATATATATAAGTTAAAAAAACCAAATCGAGATAGGGTTGGATGAACCCCTCATTCATCTCTATACCTGTCTCGAATTAAATCAAATCATATATTTGCCTTTAGTTTGAAATTGCTAAACTGAATAACAAATCCAATTCTATTAAATTATAAATATCCATAAGTTTCTAAGTGAATCAAATAAATAGACATCTTGATGCATTTTCACCATATCTTAATTTTTGTCATGTTATTCTTCTATTTTATTTTTATTTTTTAAAATAAAGACATATATATGATTCCTAAGGATTAAAAAAAATCATAATTATACTACATAAGGGAGTTTATTGTTTTATAAAAAAATTAGGGACAACCAATTAGATGAAAAAGAGGTGTGAGAACTGTTAGAAAATTATATATTGAAATCTCATCTCATAACTTAAATTTTTAAATTGAGATGATTATTTAATATGCCACTAAAATCTTGATTATTAAATATTCATGTGTTTGAATTTCACAGCTCTCATTTGCTCATCTAATTAATAGTATGAGGTAGTGTAGGTTTATGTAAGTTTCAAATCTAAAAGGCTTTCACTTGAAAGGTGTGTTAGAAAATAATATAAATCATATCTTGAAATTTTACTTAATAATTGAAACTATTAAATTGAAATAATTCTTTGTTATTATCACTAGATGAAATTATAGTTCATCAAATCATGGAGAAGTTATCACTGGATGATATTATAACCGGACGAAAAAATAGTTCATCGGATCATGGAGAAGTTCAGGAATGCCTTCTAACTAGTGTAAGTAACATATTTTCTCTTGAAATATTTTTCCTTCATGCATTTGGTAAGAAAATATGGTTGAAAGTCTGAAAGATATGTGCATATATTTTAAATTCATTTCTTGCAGACATGGGACAGTTGGAATCAAGGAAGAGCTGTAAATTTGCTAGTCCCTGTTTTGACAAGGTTTCTTCAAGAAGTGATGAGGTTATCAGATATATATGTCCATATTGGATTACTATGTGTTCAAGAAAATGTGGAAGATAGACCAATCATGGATTCAGTTATTATGATGCTTAGCAGCAACTCTTTCATTCTTCCTGTACCATCAAGACCTGCATATTTCATACACTCTATCCATGCATATTACAACAAAAGCTTAGTGCCACAGAACAGCAAAATCTAGACACATCAACACAATTTAACACGATTTCCTTTAAGGAAATTTCTTTTAGGACAAACTTAAAAAATGACACCAAACTATGTAGTCTGAATCTTGTCTTCTCATAAATTTTTGCATCAATTTTGTCCATCAAGTCTTGGAATTATCAATTTTGCCTTTCCATCTATATTTGGCAATGGATTCCACCCAAATTGTTCTTTTTATTTTTTATTTTTATGAAAACGCGATGTCATTTTTTAGGGGACTTTAGTTTTTTGGTTAAGGAATTCTAACAAAAGGATATATATATTACAAATCTAATTTCTTACAAATGGAAGGAAATAGTGTGACTACCACAGGCACATTTGCAATTTGGGCTTTAATTGTTTAATAAAACCCAATCTAAGGAAATACCAATTTCATATTGCTGTGTGTACTATTTTAAGGCTTGCAATTCTGTGAATATTTTGTTGGGCCAAAGTTAGCAATTCAGCCGAATATTCTCTCCGTCTTACCCTACACGCACCAAGTCAAAAGTTCATAGCCCACACAATCTTCATGTAAGGGAGCATGGCCCACAAGTATCTTTTGAACATCTAGGTGGTTGAATGAGCATTGCCCACAATCTGCATATACCGGGCAAGAACGTGGGGAGTGTTATAAAATTGCTAGGAGATGGAAATTAATTTTGGTTGCACATAAGAAAATCACTCGAATTTTAAAATGGATCAAATTAAATTTTAAAAAGAAGGTTTCAAACTAGAAAAATTTTAAAATGGAAGTTGCAGACTCTAATCAAACTATAGGTCTGCTGGCTTACTATAAAATATTTTTTATAGTAACATAGTTATCATGCCTGCCAAGGCTTTTGTATATAGATTAAGGCTTGAGTTATGGGCTTCTAGGATAACTATAAAATATTATTTTTTTAATTAATAATACGATATCATTTAATATATATTGAAGTCTACAAAATTAAATCTAAACGTTTGTAGTTGTCCAATATAGGGATGGCCCGTCTAATGAAAATATATATGTTATGATGGTCCATACTTCTGGACTAAATCAAGTACCCATCAAAATCGTGCACGCAAAATATAGGTTACAAGCTTGACAGGGCAAGCCGGTTTTTATTTATTTGAGCTCGAGTAGCTGATGGGATTCCCTCGTTCATCTCAAATCTTCTATGCATGAAATAGTTCACATCAACCGGGTTTTTTTTTTTTTAATAAAAATTGACAAAACATGTTTTTTACAGGTAGCTTAAAAAGATACTGAAGGGGCTTTTTCACAAAAATAAATTTAGAGAAGTTTGGAAAGTTAAGGAGGATAACGTTTAATTCATCGAATCCAAATCTAAAAAATGTTCAACACATGTGAATCAAAGGGCTAATGTCTTTGGTCTTATAGCAATTTTATAAGGCTTGTGTTTTTTTTAATGTTAGAAGGATAGAAAATCAGTAATTTATTTTTTTAAAACAAACACAAAAAATAATTAAATCAGCAATACAAAAAAAAAAGCTTTATTAATTGTTATATTCTAATGGCAATCCAAACTAATTAAAAAAATATAATAAATTACTGACCATGGTAAAAATAAAAGTGTTATACAAGAAAATCCAAACTAATTAAAAAAATAAAAGGACCATGGTAAAAAAATCCAAATCAAATCAGATTTTCTCCTAGTCTACAAGTCTACAAGGAACATATAATAATGGCAACTATTTCTATATATATAAGGAAGGTTTATTCAATTATTTCTAATTAAATTATTATTTTTTACTATTTTAATTTTTTTTAGTTTTTTTCTTATTAGATTTAATCCTTTTTTTATTGTATTTTTTTTTATTATCAATGCTTTTTTTATTATTATATTATTAAATTAACTGAATTTATTGTACACAGTTATTTTAATAACCCAGCTATTAAATATTTATTGCTTCCTTAATCATCATAGTCTAAACATCATTTTATTACATTAAATTTTTTTTTACCAAACTCATAACAAATAGCGACAACTATCTAGTTCAATGTATAAAATTTAGCAAATATTGCTAACAAAAATATCTAAGAAGTAGCTGGCGCAATTGTATTCCATGTCGAATTTAAAATAAGAAAGGAACAATAATTATAAGGCATTAGCAATATAACGAAGGACCTAATTGAACAATCCGGAAATCTAACATGGTCCTTCTTTTTTATTCTTTTCTTATTGCACCACAGCATTTGGCTTCAAGTTCAACAAAAAACCACAGCTTCTGCTTCCACCAAAACGAATAATGATGTGACTTAATTTGAAGCAAAGTTGCACCACCAGCATGCTTAGTAACTTGCCCATTACCTTTGGATGTCATCAAGGGTCTATCTCAGAGATGGAAACCTCATTGTTAGACCACTGGGGAGATTTAGTTCTGGATTCATCCGACTCAGTTAACATTGAAGCATTCATCAATGGCAGAATCGACGTTTCTCCGTGCATAAAAAATGCAGGTTTTGAGGGTGCTGCGAGAGTGACAGAGTAGTTACTAAGCATCATAGAAACTTGAGCCATAGTTGGTCTGAGGGCTTCATTTTCCTGAACACAAACTAATCCGATGTTGATGCATCTCATAATAATTTCACTTCTTGGACCAATATTCAAGGTAGGATCTATCATGTCTAAAGGTGTCCCTTCATTCCATTTTCTCCATGACTGCAAAAATTTAGATAAATTTCATGCACATTATTCAAACAGAATCAATAAAATTAAGCACTGTTGATGCTTACATAGGTTAGAAGGTCCTCTCCATCGTCTCCTATGCCGCTGCCACCAATCTTTCGACCACTAACAATTTCTAAAACTAAGACACCGAAGCTATATACATCTGATTTAACTGAGAAATGTCCACGGATAACATATTCTGGAGCCATGTACCCGCTGCATGGAAACATCAGATTTGGATTAATTCTAGTTTAAATAATGACTGCCGAAAATCTACTATAAATTATTTCATTTTTGTCCTATCAATTTATTATATTTTGAAAAATTTGTGGCAGACTGGCAGTATATACTCACAAGGTCCCAACTACTCTACTCGTGCTATCTTGAGCTTGATCCATAACAAACATTCTTGCCATTCCAAAATCTGAGATTTTTGGATTCATGTTCTCATCTAGCAGAATATTAGCAGCTTTGAGATCACGATGAATAATGGATCTGCAAATCAACTAGAACGAGATAAATTACCTGAACTGACCATGGAGATTACATGTTCAAACTTTATCAAGGAACCGAATGACGAATGTACCAAATATCAAGTTGTTGAGGCTCGAGTTGGGGAGAAACTCATAGACAAGAATCCTTTCTTCTTTCTCGAAGCAGAAACGCAGGAGTCTAACCAGATTCCGATGCTGAAGCTTGGCAACTAACATGACCTCGTTCTTGAATTCTAGCTCTCCTTGTCCAGATGTCCTAGACAACCTTTTTACAGCTATATCTTGTCCATTAGCAAGTGTGCCCTGAAATCATGTCAAAATCAGCAATGTGTAGAACAAACTGAATCTAGTCCAAAATTACCAAATGTCTGAAGTGGAATCATATTTGACAGGTGAATGATTTTCCATTACCTTGTACACGGTGCCAAATCCTCCTTGTCCGAGTTTATTATCCTCGGAGAAGTTACCTGTTGCTTCTCTGACAGTGCCAAAATCAAGTTGGAACAATTCCACATCTTCCATTTCATATAAATCTACACCAAAGCAATCTTAACGCATAAGCAAATGAAAAGGCCGCTTCTCCGAAGGGCTTGATTGAAACATTTCTTCATATAAAAGATGGTGTTTTCTAACAAAGTAATTTAAAGCTTCAATTTGAGAATGCTAAGCCATAAAAAGCTTGGTTTTATGTCCTTAACATTTGAAATAGCCTCTGAAATTACCTTTAACTTCCTCTTCCTCCTTCTGCTTCCTGGCTCTTAAGAAGATGCAAACGCAAACTATAAGAATCACAGAAACAGCTATTGGAACAATGACAATGATGATGATGACATTCCTCTTCTTGCCCTTCTTTCCTAAAAACCAGAAATGAAATCTGATTTACACATGTTTAGAATGAATTTATAGATATGTCTAACAAGTAACAAGTAGTAACATAGTAAGTTAAGTCAATATCAAAAGGTTAACTTCTAAATTGCTGGGAATAGATCATTAATTGAATCGAATCTTTAACAGCCTTAACTCACATACTCAATTTCAAAATAGTTGAGGAAAAGTATTTCATCCAGTCATGCTTTAAGTTGTGTCCATACCTTGTGAAGTTGAAGCTGGTGGTGATGGAACTGTATTATTCGAAGTTGAATCTGGTGGTGGCGGGATTGAATTAGTCGGAGGGTCATAGAAACAATCTATTTCATACCTAAAATTACAGCTTGGATAAATAACTCTTCCTCCTTTTCTTGCATCACAACACTGTGGAATAAGTCCTGAAGCATTATACAGGCAATCCCTGCATTCCGAAGCAGATAAATCAGGAGTACACTGTACAAGTGCATATATTTTTTGAAAGTTCTTCGGGACATCTATTTGATCCATTGCATACTTGTAACGAGAATCACCTGCGGCTGCTTGATCGCTCAGCCTACCTAACAAAGTCATCCGTGACTGATTGAACCTGACTACATCAGAGACATTAACTCGATCATCATACACTCAAAAATGAGGTCCTTTTTCCATGCGATTAAATATGGAGCGGTTTGTGTAGCGTACCATACAGTTATCTAACCCTCCGATTGCCTCCACAAAGTTTGGACAGAGTGTTACCAAGAAATCACTAGCATTTCTTATGCAAACACGGCAGATATCAGGACTGATATCCGGTCTACAAAGTGCAATTGAATACACTGTGTCGGCGTCTTGGCCGTAGGAAAAATTGTAAAAGCCATTGTTTATTTCAGTGTTGGTGTAGATAGAGGTGAGGAGTTGATTGAGATTTGCCTGGTAAGTACTGTTAGTGGTGTAGTTGCCCTTTCCTACACAGTCTTTATATAACATTACAGGCTGGTCTGATGGCTGCTGTGCCATAGCCAGAACTTTCATGAAAAGAAGACAGACTGAAAAAAGGAATCTTGAAGAAGCCATGGGTTCTGTTTCCTGCCTCTGTATCTGGTAGAATGATATGTAGGATTGTACTTACAGCCGCATTCAGATTTATATATATATATATTGCATATTTGTTTTTATTGAATTTACAATAATAAAAATATCTATGATACATATCGATTTATTTCAAGGCCATTTATTGAATTGTTTAAAAATTTATTTTAATGTAAAAGTTAAATTACGTTTCCTTTATGCTTTTATTATTTTTTCAATTAAGTCATTTCTAAATAAAAACACTAAATCATATGATATAATTAATTTACAGTAATTGTTTTTTTTAAGTCAAATATATTACTAAATCATATGCAAATGATTATATCATTAAATCAAATGATATAATCATTCATGGTGCAATTTTTTTTAAAAAAAACTTTGCTTTAAATTTATTATTTTTTATATTTTTAGATCATTTTGATATACATACTTATATTAAAAATTAAATTTTAAAAATTAAATAAATATTATTTTAATATATTTTCAAATAAAAAACATTAAAATAAACTATGAGCTTTTAGAATAATATTCCTTCCTTCACAAATGTGTGGAATTGTGGAAACATTTCAAGGATCAACTTCATGAGACTTGTTAATATAAAACGAAGTATACCGTAAGTAAATACAAGTGGGACTCTTGTACCAAGAAGTTTTCAGATTGGCTTTTTACTCTATCGACCTATGCTTTGGGAGTTAGCTTGAGTTCGAGATGTCAGGAAATGGATAAAGGTAATGTGCAAATGGGACAAAAAAGAAAATAAGTTGCAATTTTCTGTTGGAAATAATTTGTTGACTGCTTAATTTCTATGGAAAAAATGGATTGGTCCCCCTTTTTTCAGAAAAATCCGGAATTTTCAAATACTACTGTGAAGACTACAGACTCGTTCACATGGAACATAGAATTGGTGGTCCACTTCCTCAGGAAAAAAAATTGGAACGACAAGATTGCCCACAGCAGTGTTGGAAATTCAAACCAAAATTATTTTATCGGAATTTAAGCTCACCATATTAGATCATGAAACATTAAACCAAAATTTTGAAACATTTTATTTTTAAAATTATAGGTCGTTTCTTCTTTTACTTCTACCTCAACAATATTTAGTAGTCAAATAAATTAAATGATATAATCTTTGGCCACCCTAGCATATCCTCTAGCAATATTAAATATTAATTAATAAACTTACTCTACATGTCTCCCTAATTAGCCCATCCTATGCCTTTAATGTTTCACATACTTTTCAAAGCTAACTTGTAGAGGAGGTTTGCATTTTTCTACTCGCATGTCACTTGGGTCGCTAGGAACTCCTTGTTTGGTTTGAAGACTTGTCGACCTGAATTAATATTAATGGAGAAACAAAAATTAAATTGCCTGTGCAATTCCTCAGAAAAATTGGAACTACAAGATGACCCACAGCAGAGTTGAAAATTCAAACGATGGAATAAATGGAGTCTCTGGTCAATGGAGAGGTCTCCCCTGGTATTCTAAGTCCAATTTAATTTGTACATATAATTCATTTCAGTCCCTTCTTCTCAAATTTATTCACAATGCGATCCTTGTTTCTCTTTCTCTCTCTCCAATGCATATTCTCAAAAAAGTCGAGGTGCCCAGAGATAAAAAGCTTACGATTAAGAGGTTTGCTCCCTCTGTGGTCTCAGGTTCAAGCCCTGTAGATGTTCATATGATGATCACTGGAGGATTACATGGTTGTTAACTTCAGAGCCCATAGAATTAGTCGAGGTATATACAAACTGGCCCGGACATCCACGTTAATAAAAAAAAAGAAAAAAAAAGAAAAAATTCTCATCAACCTAGGAGTCTAAAGTTAGCCATGTTTAAATCTTTTCAAATCTGAATCTGTAACTAACAAGCACATCTCAAGGCATCTGATATACATCACTTGAAAACGTAATGGAGCAATAAGATTAATACTTCTCTTCTTATAAATTCTTCATGGAAATATTTAAAAATACTTTCCCTATTTTTCACATAGAATTTTATCGGAATAGAAGGTCGTTGTAATAGTGTTAAATGTGCACGAGGTGCACGCTTCGGCAGGCTGTCCAAACAATGCCTAAGGTTGTTAGCAGCTATGCCAACAGTGAGATAAATCGGCAGCACATATTTGTGTAGCTATAGGTTTGTCAAAGGTAAATCAGCAGCGCAGATTATTGACGAACATGGGCTGGATAATGGAATGTCCAAGCCACGCAGGAAAACTCGTCAGGGGCATAGGCTGACGAGAACAGGGGCTATGGAGGAATTCGGCAGCGAAGACATTGGCAGCCTGCACACAGATGAAAATTCAGCAGCACATGAATTAGCAGCTTGCACGCAAATGCAAATTTGGCAGCATGCAACAATTTATGCAAGTCAGGGGCTCAACTTGGCACGATCTAAAACTTGGACGAAGGACTGTCCAAGGCATACGATTGACTCAACAGCTGACAAAGCAAGAGCTGGCAGATGGGGCTACCAGGTGGGCATGCAAAACTGGGGCTAGTGGCAGTCATGGTCTTCCTAGATCATGGGATCATAGGGCAGAACGTGGGTGAAGTGGCAGCCTCATGGGGGCAGAGCGTGGGAGCATAACTGGGGTGCTCTCCAAGCTTCTGAGATCATGGAGAACATGGGGGAGAAAGCACCCACTATGTCGTGAAAAATAAGAGATCATAGGTGAGCCTTGCAGCTCACATTCTTCGCTTCTTGCCACTTAATCATAGGTACAAAAAGAACATAAAATATTTCTTTGTTGGTAGAGTTGAAAAAGATGTTGCATCCCCATGTCTTTCTAGTGAAGAATTGCATGATGTTATATCAGAGTACGGTGACATTGTGTTTGGCCTTCAATCAGGTAAGCAAAAGTTTCCTGGTTTTGGTTTGACCCACAATTGGGTAAAGCGAAGTATCTTTTGGGAGCTTCCTTATTGGAAGACCAATCTGCTCCGCCATAACCTTGACGTCATGCACATCGAAAAGAACGTGTTTGAGAACTTTTTCAACACCGTCATGAATGTGAAGGGGAAGACAAAGGACAACATCAAGATTAGATTGGATATAGCTTTATACTGTAACCATAAAAATATGGAGTCGGTTTATAATGAGTCACGGGTCACAAAACCAAGGGCAAGCTTCGTGTTAGAGAAAAAAGCACAACTGCTAGTCTACAAATGGCTTAAGAGTCTGTGTTTTCCGAATGGACATGCATCGAATATATCAAGGCTGGTTAATATAGAGGACTGCACATTGTATGGAATGAAGAGTCATGACTGCCACGTGTTTATGCAAACACTCATCCCATTAGCTTTTCGTGATTTGTTGCCAAAGGGAATATGGGATGCACTAATGGAGATCAGTGATTTGTTCAGAGATATATGCTCCCGCAAGTTGAATGTTGAGCACATTGAGAGGCTTTAAACGAATATCATTGAGACACTATGCAAACTTGAGACGATATTCCATCCATCATTTTTTGACTCAATGGAGCATCTCCCTATACATCTACCGTTCGAGGCAAAAGCTGGAGGACTGGTCCAGTATAGATGGATGTACCCATTCGAACGGTTATATATTACAGTTACAATGTAATTCATATATAAAAGTATTTTCTATGTTTTTCTTAATTGAAAATACTTGAATTGTAATTCAATGCAGGTACTTGTTTAATCTCAAGAAAAAGGTTAAGAATAAGGCGCATGTTGAGGCTTCGATACGTGAGGCCTATATTGTTGAGGAGATCTCAACATTTATCTCGTACTATTTCGAACCTCATCTGAGAACGAGAATCAATCGCGTTCCACGGCATGATGATGGCGGTGAAGTGCCTTCCAGTGGAAATTTGTCAATATTCTCCAATATTGGACGACCCATACCAAAAAATGCCGAACTCTCTCGAATTTCTTCTATTTATTTAAAAATACTATTATTATTTGAATATTGTTTTCTTCCATTAACAGGGAAAAAAAAATTGTTCTCCAGCCAACAATACAGTAAAGAACATCAATCTAGTTGGAACTACGAGATGGCCCACAAAAGCGTTGAAAATTCAAAAGTTGGAAGATAATAGAGTCTGGTCATTGACCGGAGTCTACCCTAGTATTTGAAGTCCAATTTTGTGCATTCATACTCCTTGAACATCAATCTAGTCTACCCCAGTATTTGAAGATAATAAAAGTGTAACTATAATATCTTGACAGCACAATTATTGAAACTATAATATCAAAATTCATAACTGAGCGATATTCATTGAACAAATATGTAATTAAAATAGTGTCCAAACTGCTCTTATTATTAAATAGACTCAGAGGAAATAGATGTCCATACAGATCATAGGTATTTTAATTTATTGTTTTCAAAGAAATCTGAGTGCTGTAAACAAGAAAAGTGACATTAGGTAGAGGGTTAGCGGTCAGGCGGCTCAAACATGTTGCAAGGACCACAATAACACTAGCAAGGCATTCGCGATGGCAGTTCGAACTATGTAAGGTTGTGTTTTAGCTGCAAAAAGGATCATAAAACAATAATATGTGATTAGACAACGTAATCATCCCTGAATTAATTTGAAAGCAGATAAAAAATTACCATATTTGTTTACAGAATATATTCTGATAAAAAATCTGAAATACCTATTTTCCTCACGATAGTGGTGTGGAAATGCTGGTTCTGTTGCCTAGGGTGGCGGTGGCGAAGTGCTTGCAAGGTCATAGAAAGGGTCCTTTTCGTATCGAAAGTGACAGCTAGGTGAAACCACCCTCCCTCCTTGCCTCTTCGAACAGCATGTTGGAATCAATTCGATAGCTTGATTCAGGCAATCGCTGCATTGCGGCTGAGTCAAATCAGGAGTGCACTGAACAAGTGCATACATTGTTTGTTGAGACTTTTCTGCTGTCGCATTTCCTGCTGCAAATTTTCTTCGTGAATCACCTACCGCTGCAGAATTTATCAGTCTGCCTAACAAGGCATTTAGCACCTCATTGAACTCATTTTCGTCGGTAACATTAACCAGGTTGTACATCCAAAAGTACGGACCGAATTCCATACTGTTAAAAATGGTATGGTTTGCATAACTCAACATACAATCATCATACCAAATATAGGCCTCCTTTTGGTTCGGACAGAGTTGTGAGAGCACTTGGCTGGAATTTTTAATGCAACTACGGCAGGTTTCAGGCTTTTTATCTCCTCTACAAAGCGAAATTGCATAAGCTTTGTCGATGTTTTCGCCAAAGGAGCCAGTGTAAAACCCATAATCATTATTTGTATCAGAAGAGAAGGAGGAGATAAGGCGATCGAGGTTTGATTTGTAGTCACTATTAGCACTGAAGTTACCATGATTTTCTATACAAAAGTGCTGAAGCAGATTTGTTTGTGCCATAGTGAGAACGAGGAGGTGAATGAAGACAGGACTAAAAAAGAAGAGCAATTTTGATGGTAACATTGCCATTGCAGCAACTCAGTTTTCTCTTTGTGATGTTTGTTTTTGAAAATAGCCTGCCTTCCATTTTTATAGCTCTACAAGTAGCTAGGTGGGAAATGGGCAGTACCAGTCTGTGGAATATTGCTTAAATTCCTGTCGGCCCACTTCGTGAGTGATGGGGCGGAATCCGGGACCGGTGATGTACTGATCTTTGCTCAAAGGAGGGGTAAGCACACTGAGACACAATATTTAACGTGGTTCAACAAATTGCCTACATCCACGGGAGAGGTTCATTTTATTTAGAGATAGAGAAAGAATACAACACATGGAGGAGGATCACATTCACTCAACTCCCATCTCTCATTGCTACATAGGGCAGCAGCTGCTGGTGGCAGCAGGGCTGCTGATGGCAGCCCTTCTCTTTCTTTCTCTCTTCTTCTCTCTACATGTCTCACAACTCTCACACTTTGCTCTCTAAGATCATGCCTCTTTTATAGGCATCAATGGCAGCTCCTCTTGCTCCTTTGTCATCAATGGTGGCTGCCAAACTCATCTCTTCTTCAACAAAGGTGGCTGCCAACTTCTTCTCTTCTTCAACAATGGTGGCTACCAAAGTCAAGGTTGGTGGTTGCCACCAACAAGCCTCCTTCTTTGACAATGTCAACATAATTGGCAATATTCCAACAATCACCCCCTTTGCCATTTATGTGGGCAATTGTCATCTTGCTTCTTCAGCACACGCTTTCTGGAGCGTTCTGAAATGGGCTCCTTTCATGGCCCTCACACCTTCTCTAAGGTGTCTCCGCTTGTCGTTATGCGACGGTCTAAACTAGAGCTCCTATCATGGCTCATAGTTTGGCACATATAATTGGGTAAACATGTGCACCTTCTTCTTCTTCATCTCCATCGACCACCATGATGACCTTTAGATGCCTCCTGATCGGGCAATCTCTCTTTAATAATTCACCACTGTCATTTTTGGTCTCAAATCTCAAAGATCGGACCATACCATTGCATCCGGAATGATCAAATTAGCTGGAAACATGTCTTGAATCGTCCAAATCGCACTTCAGACGGCTAAGATTTGATCAAAACAATTCTGGCCTGATCAACGACTCAGATTCAATCTCAGATCCGGTTGCACGTAGGATCAACTACACTGGATCCTATACCTCGGCTCGCGGCTCGGCTCGGCTCGGCTCCAACTCAGCTCGGCTCCACTCGGCTCAGCTTGGCTCGGCTCGCGGCTGATGACATGGCAGGTGGGTCCCGCTATGCTGACATGTTAGTTGACTAGTCAATTGACTTGCTGACTGTGTATGTGATGTCATCATTGCATCATGAAGACGCCATCCTTTGCATGGCACTGTTCATGATACGTCATTGTTCACATGGGTCGGGTCAACTCATCCGGGTGAAGAAGACGCGTGGGGCGCGTTGGCGCGCGTGGGTAGACGCCTTGCCGGAGAGTGATGGAGAGTGCGGCCATGTCCGACGTCCGATTTTGACACCGTTTTCACCAGTGGCTTCGTATCGTCCTCCACTACACGGTGGGATGGTCAAAACACAATTTTGACAACTTTCATTTTTGAGCAAAGATCAAACACCACTTTAAACCAAAAAGCTCTGATACCATTTGATGGGGCGGAATCCGGGACCGGTGATGTACTGATCTTTGCTCAAAGGAGGGGTAAGCACACTGAGACACAATATTTAACGTGGTTCAACAAATTGCCTACATCCACGGGAGAGGTTCATTTTATTTAGAGATAGAGAAAGAATACAACACATGGAGGAGGATCACATTCACTCAACTCCCATCTCTCATTGCTACATAGGGCAGCAGCTGCTGGTGGCAGCAGGGCTGCTGATGGCAGCCCTTCTCTTTCTTTCTCTCTTCTTCTCTCTACATGTCTCACAACTCTCACACTTTGCTCTCTAAGATCATGCCTCTTTTATAGGCATCAATGGCAGCTCCTCTTGCTCCTTTGTCATCAATGGTGGCTGCCAAACTCATCTTTTCTTCAACAAAGGTGGCTGCCAACTTCTTCTCTTCTTCAACAATGGTGGCTACCAAAGTCAAGGTTGGTGGTTGCCACCAACAAGCCTCCTTCTTTGACAATGTCAACATAATTGGCAATATTCCAACAGTGAGTGCTTTCGTTGGAAAAATAAATTTATCAACCACTTTTCTGGAAAATCTGGACGTTCACATTATCTCCGCTTTCAATCGTTAATTTCGATTTATAAGAACGGTCATACCCAGAAGTCTGCAAAGGATTGCAGAACACTTATTACCTGTTTTGGAATGAAATATGATGTTTTTCAAAGTATTTTTTATATTGAAATATATTAAAATAATATATTTTTTTATTTTTTTAAAAATTATTTTTAATATCACATCAAAACAATTCAAAATAAATTAAAAAAAAAATAATTTTTAACAAAAACAAATTTAAATTTTTAAAAACACGGTTCCCGGCAGAAAAGGCAACTGGTTCAGTCTCTAATGTTTGGTTTAAAGACTTTTGAACACGTCTTCAACAAGACCTTAAAGCCAAATCTAGCTGTGTATTTATGGAGAAACTTAGAATAGTCGACTTCCTGAGATAAATCGGACCTACAAGATTATCACCTACAATCTGTTGGCAATTTAAAGCTTTGAAAGTTGGAGAAGCAGTATCAGGCCGTTAGTTAACTAATTACAGGCATGTTATAGAATTTTGGTATAATTTTTAGCTGCTGCGGAATGGAGATAATAGAGCATGATGTGCTGAAGCAATTTTATACACCTTTCCATTAATCATTATGGGTTAAAATAGTTAATTGAAAGAAAACCTACGTAGCAATTGGTTTCATTGATTAAAAAACAGTTGGCAGAGAAGAAAATATAAAAAATCACAAAGCTAAAAAGAATTCAAGCAAGGTAGGGGCAGCTCTTTGGGTAGATAGGTTTAGGGTTAGGTTTTCCTTTTTTTTTTTTTTATCTTCTTTTTTCAAAATTGCCCCTTCTTTTTTGTGTGTTGAAGACCAGTATTTATAGGCAAAAATATTGCTAGGTTTTCAAACTTGGTCCCTCAACTTTTTTTTTTAAATTTGATTTTTTCTTAATTTTTTTTGTATTTTTTGAAAACGAGTAATATCAACGTCGACTTGATGGGGAAGATCAACGATTTTAAAAATAACGCGTGAAAAGTCGAACGCGTTTGAAAAACCCTTAAAATTTTAAATTCCTTTTTAGACGACGTTGAAAATGCTAAAATGATAAAAATATATTAAAAAACATATTTTTTGGATTTTTGTTGTTTTTTCTCTATTTTTAGATTTGTCTGAAAATTTATCAAAACATGGATAAAAAATTGGGTAGCAACATATCTAACATGTTAAATCGGACTAAAAACACAAAACCAAAAAATCAAACTTAACTCGTGCCAAATAGGTAAAATCGGTAAAATTGATAAACTCAGTTCGATTTTACGAGTTTACTAAATTTATAATGAACCACGTCAGGTCCAAATTTAGCCTTAAAATGTTTGTTGACTAGTTTTACGAGATTGAATATATCTTTCAAACCGTATATTGGATAAAGCTGAAATTTTATACGGAAATATTAGATACGTGCAAATATATTGTGGTAAATTTTCAGGTCAAATGGAGTTGAGAAACACAATATTTTAGAGTGTCATAGTTAGTAAACTAATATTATCAAATATATCAATAAGACCTTTGTGTACTGTTTGGGACATATTTAGAGTTACCGGTGCAATTTTGCATCAATTAAAGTTGGGATAGAAACTAGACATCTAAAACTTTTCAACCATATATCGTAGGCCCAATAATTCATTAAAATTAACAAGAGACAATGACATGTTTGAAATCAAGACTCAAATCTGCAAATAATATACAAAAAATGAAGATTTTATGTTATATGAAGGAATTTTAACATGAAGATTTTTTTATTATTTTATTTCTTTATTTATTTTTAATTTTGAAATTTTTTTAGCGCATTATACATTGTTTAGGGGTTTATTTTATTATTAAATTTATATTAGTTAATTACTAATTTAAACTCATTAACTTGCAACCCAAAAAGGGTCTATTAAGACTTATTGTGATGGGAACAACCAGGATGTTACTAGGTTTATGTGTGCTTCCTACCTTCTAGTGATTCCCCTATATTGTCGATTTTTTATTTTGAGACTTTTTATTTCTCCATATCATTCATTTATAGATTCATACTATCTATTTCTCTCATTTTATTTAGATCACTCATTGATTCTAATATTGTCGACTCATTTTATGAGATTTTTAATATAATTTAATTTCTTGGTTAGAATTATCAATATATATTACTTTAAAAAAATTACTTACAATGTTACGATCTAATTTTACAATTCGAGTTTATATTGTATTTTTCATGTTATGTTAAAAAAATATTTTTGACATCCTTTACTGTTATTTTTTAAAATTTATGTTATGTTGTAAACATGTAACATGGAAAAAACACAGTAAAAAGTTATAAGCGTATGTATTTGTTCTTTCTTTCATGTATGTTTTGTAAATGTTAACAAAATAAAATCAAAAAATACAAAAATATTAAATGTTTTATTTTGCAAATACTCAAATATAAAGATTTTCACATGAGAATATGTTTTTTTCCATAAATGTTTGTATTTAATAACCAATTTATTAAAACTTTGAGATTTTAGTTAATATTTCAAAAATAGCAAAAAATATTTTATTCTGTTTTAATATCCAGAATTATGTATTTATATGAAAGATGTGTTTCTAATACTAAATAAAATGGTACTTTCATTTTGTTTTTTATATTAATATTTGAATAGTTAGGTTTTCTTTATTTTATAAGAAAAAAGATTTCCTTACTGAGGAAAACTTCTTTCATTTTGAATAGGCCTATGATAAGATAACTTTCAAACCTTTAAATTACATCATATCAAGAAGTAGTTTATCTCAGGTAAGGTGTGCTAAGGGCTAATATATTTCCTGGCTAGCCACAACCAGTCCCTTACCCATGAATCTCTAATAAAGACCAGTACATTTGAGTTTTCCAGTAACCCTCAATCAAATACTATAGAATTAAGCGTTTATTTTTACTATTATAACTCTTTATATCTTATATTAATAGCACAATTAAAATGAACTCATACACTTCACTTTGTATGCATATATGATTGATATCAATTCAAGATTCACCGGGTTCAAACTATCAAATTCCTAAATTTAAGTTGACTCGATCAACCATATGGTGATACCAAGTGAATCGGTTGACTGTTTGTTCATCAAGGATGAATACTTGAGAATCTACATAAACTAGTCGACCGCTTTAGTCGTTAGTGGGATTCCAACTACTAGTTTTTCTTAAAAACTTATAAATAGCTCTTGCTAAAATCAAAGAGGATTTCAAACAAATATGATATAGAGACTATTTCAAACAAACTATAAATCATAAACCATATCATATTCTAAGTTGTGCTAATTTTAATCTTTATATTCTAGCGCTGGAGCATTAATTCCTATACTCACGAATATAAACACTTTCAAATATTCTAAGTGATATTAAGTGAGTTATAGAGATACAAGCTTTAATTGTTTTTTTTTTTTTTGCACTAAACAAAATCATCATTGTAATCCTTTGAGAGTTATGATAAAACTCTTGGCATTGGTGAGGTTTCGTCACCAAGAGAAAACCTTTAAGAGTGCATATCTTCAAGTGACAAAAAAATCTTGGAAAGGAAATATCTTCAATTGGTGTAAAGATCTTGGTGTGTATTCATCAAATGGTTGTTGTCCTTTTTGAACTTGGACTAGTGAAAGAATACAACACTCAAGTATAGTTTAGTACCTGAGATGTTGATGTAGACTTGTCGAACCATGTTAAAAATGAGTTTACAATTTCTATCCCTATATTCTTTACTTTAAACACATTAATTATATTGTTGGTTAATTGTTTTTATTTGAATTAATTGCAATAATTGTTATTATTAGTGCTACACATAATCCCCCTAGATATATTGTTGCCTTATTTCTATAACAACACAAAATTACTTGGCACCTTAGCCTAAGACCTTTCCTTTTTATGTAGTCCTAATTATCTAACAACTCTTTCAATTTAGACTCTAATACAACCCAACCGAACCCAAGTCTCGTGCAGGGTTAGCCAAGGAGAGAATAAGGATAGGGGGAAAACTGACAACTAACCGCTTAAGATAACACTTCTTGGTTATGCCTTTTACTCGGGTCGTGATTTTTGCTTTTTGCCTATGTTGGTTGGTCAAGGGATATGATTTGCTTGGTCTCCACCTAAAAATAAAACTACAAAATATATCATGCTGATTTTTTTTTAATTAAGCCTACCCATGTTTTATATGTCATTTAGGATACCTTTAGACCTTATAAATGAATTTGGTCTTTTTCATCAATTTCCGCACAATCAATTTGCTTCTTGATTTATGCAAATAACCAGCTAGAGACATTTTAATGTTTACATGCTAGGACAAGATTAATAACAATGGAATAGAGTTTTACATGTCCTTCTCCTTTTCTTTTCTATTTTACGTTTGAGGAAACATTGTAATCAGGTTTTCTTTGTACGTTATGATATTGTAACTAATGTTCACTAATAAAAAAAAAAAAAAAAACTTGCAAGAAGATTAGCGACACCTCAAGTCGGTACCCAGAACAAAGCGCTAGAAATGGAACAAGTTAAAACTAATTTTATAATATTAACTACGACCATGCGCATGGGTATTTGTGCTAGTGATTTCGATATTCGCTAACATGTTGTTTATAGTGATTAATTAATGACATTGTTTTGCTATTCCAACATCCAAGTCTAGGAAATTCTAACACGGCATCGCTAGTGTGGGACATCCGGTAGGTCCAATTTTGAAGTCGACAAATAATTCTAAAAGTTAGTATGGGACAAGAAAAAAAAAAAAAAACAAGAACAGCTGTATGTGATTGAATCTATTGATTTGTTTTTGTCACAGCCAATGTGTCTTCCACGGATTCTTTGAAGAATTTTAAACAGTCTAAAGGCAATTAAGCAGTCAGAAATTGGGACCACAAGTAAAGTCTAAAAGCAATAGATGGCACCATCGAAATTGCTACCCCTTTTTTTGTCTTAAGTTCGTTAACAAATTGGCCATGCCAATATGTGGCCAATAGCCTCATTGCCATAACCATCTAACCTTGAGTGCGGCTTATAATTAAGGGATTTCTTTCACGAAGAAAGGAATTGTGAACAGAAGTTAATATTTCGATCCTTTGATGAAATGGGTTCTAAAACTATCGTCTCTCTTCTTTTCCATGTTATTATCGTAAGCATCACTCTTACCGATGCTCAATTCTGTTATACCACAGGAAACTTTACAGCTAATAGCACATATGCAAAAAACCGAGACCTTGTTCTCCGTTCAATAGCTTCCAATGTCACAGCCAATGGGGGTTTCTATAATACTACAATAGGTTTAGGCAATGACTCAGTTTATGGTCTTGTGTTCTGTATGGCTTCCGCATCAGCTGAAATTTGTTCCAGCTGCGTCAATTCTGCTATTCAAACTCTCATGGCGGCATGTCCAAACCAAAAAGAAGCATTTTCATGGGGAGGGAATCCAGTTCCATGTATTGTACGTTATGCGAATCGTTATTTTTTTGGATCACTTGAGCTATCTCCTACTGATGCTGGATATAATACGGGTATCCTTGACCCATCTTTTAGACAGTTTGATCAAATTTGGAGTGGTTTGGGGGAGACGGTAACAAGAGCTTCCACGAGCTCATCCAGGCTGAAGCCAGAAGCTGAGACAGCAGACCTAACATCCACTCAAAAAATGTATGTATTTATGCAGTGCACTCCTGATGTATCACCGAGTAATTGCAGAGTTTGCCTACAACAATCCGTAGACTACTATAAAAGTTGTTGCTACGGGTATCAAGGAGGTTATGCCCAGAAACCAAACTGTGTTTTTCGGTGGGATTTGTATCCCTACTACAACTTATTTCCTCAAGTAACATCTCCATCTCCATCATCTCCTCCATTTGTTATTAGTTCTCCTCCACCAACCAATACCACAATCAGGAAAGGTAGGCTAACTTCTTTTTCTATACTGAAATTATTTCACTTGTTTCACGGATTCCAGTTTCAGCTTCTGTAATTTCTATCTTAAACATGGCTGTGCTTGGCAGGGAAGGAGAATACTGCTTCGCGGACAGTTATTGTTACCATCGTCCCTACTGCTATCTTCTTGGCACTTGTTATCCTCATTCTCACCATTTTCCGTTTTAGGAAGCCAAAGCAAGAGGTCGAAAGTAAGTTATTGCTTATCGGTTCTTACATATTAAACAGCTTGGGTTCATTAATACGAATCAAATTCACTAGATAATTTGTTTTTCTTCCAAACAATCTACAAATTAACTTTGGAAACAAAACATTAACAACTTGCATTCTGTGAAGATTTCGATGAAATTAGTAGCACAAAATGCTGGGAATTCAAATTTGCCACCATCAAACTTGCAACAAACGACTTCTCTGATGATAATAAGCTTGGACAAGGTGGTTTTGGAGCTGTTTACAAGGTACTTTATTATAACTAGTAGAAAATAAACGGTATCGATTATTTTTAATTAAAAAAAAAACAACTTTGAAGGTTAATTCATATTTCAAATTGTTGCACTTAATTTTCTCTGTTTCTTTTTCTCAATGGATATATGCTTCAGGGTTTACTTGCAGACGGACAAGCTATAGCTGTAAAGAGATTATCAAGTAATTCTGGGCAAGGAGAAGTTGAATTCAAGAATGAGGTACGGCTACTAGCCAAACTTGATCACCGGAATCTTGTTAGGTTACTGGGGTTCTGCTTGGAAGGAACAGAAAAGCTTCTAATCTACGAGTTTGTGCCTAATTCAAGTCTCGATCAATTTATACATGGTAATCCTGAATTCCATATTATCTTTTTTTTTTTTCCTCATCATTTTTTTTATCAACATCAATTCATGTTTGTAAGAGAATTATAACTAGTGTCAAATTCTATAGACAAGTTTTCCGAAGTTTCTGAAGCTCTCATTTTATGAACGCTTAGATCCAAACAAACGATTCATCCTGGATTGGGGGAAGCGCTACAAAATCATAGAAGGCATAGCCAGAGGGATTCTGTACCTGCATCAAGATTCTCAGCTCCGGATTATTCATCGTGACCTCAAGCCTAGCAACATTCTGTTAGATGGAAACATGAATGCTAAAATTTCAGATTTTGGAATGGCAAAGTTAATGAAAACTGATCAAACTCATGATGCTGCATCGAGGATCGCTGGAACCTTGTAAGTCTAATTTATAGCAATAATGGAAGAGGTGTGAATACTGAATGCTTATGATTCGCACCATTGCAACTAAGATCTGTTAATGTACCATTTCAGTGGCTATATTGCTCCAGAGTATGCATGGAAAGGACAGTTCTCGGTCAAGTCAGATGTGTTTAGTTTTGGAGTGCTAGTCTTGGAGATTGTGAGCGGTCAGAAACCTAGTTTCCGCAATGGAGATGACATGGAGCACCTTACGAGCCATGTAAGTACAACCATCTACAAATCAAACACATCAGTGAAAGATTTACCCTTCAATATTGTGAATTCACTTCGGATAAATTTTTTAGACATGGAGACGTTGGAGGGAAGGGACTGCTTTAGATCTTATTGATCCCATTTTGAGGAACGGCTCAACAGCTGAAATGATGAGATGCATCCACATTGGGTTACTCTGCGTTCAAGAAAATGTAGCTGACAGGCCGACAATGGCTTCAGTTGTTCTGATGCTAAGCAACTCTTCTTTTACTTTACAAATACCTTCTAAACCAGCATTTTTTATTAGCAGAAGAACATATCAACCAGCTTCTTCATTGATCAGCTATACTTCAAGGATGACGCAATCCCAGCTTAAGACTGTACTCCCACAATCGAAGAATGAGATTTCAATTACTGAGTTAGATCCTCGATAATTTCCTCATCATATAGCGAAAGAATGGGGTTTGTTATTACTAAGAAAATAATCCAGTAAATATTCTTGACTATTTCCTAATTCACAAAGGAAGAAATCAAGGGAGAGAACAATTCAAGACAATCACAAAATTATTTCAGTCATCTTCAAGAGGATGATAAAACATCTTGTATAATTTGTTCTACTCTATTTCATTATATATTTTGTTGTATGGCAATATAATTTCTACATGAGTTGAATAAAATATATATAATTAAATTATGGAATTGTAAAATTCTTTTATATTTCTAAACTTCTACATTGTATTAGAGCAAGTTAATTATATCTTATTTTAAATATTAATTTTTTTTTGGCATGTGACTTTATATCGTCTATTCAATATCACTTTAAAACACTGTGTTTTTTATTTTTTTTTATTGTCTGCCTTCTATTTTATTTACTATTTTATTTCAATGATTCATCAAATCTTGAATTATTGATTCATCTTTCTATTTGGAGTATTTACTCCTTGTTTATTGCTATGAAAACAAGTATTTACTCCTTGGAGTATTTACTCCTTTAAGTCTCTATCATTTATTGCTATGAAAACCATTAAATGTGCCTTTTGTGGCATCACTTTTCTATTTGGAGTATTTAATAATGATTGTTTATTGATAACGGTCACTTTAATGAGCAAGCGAGGCTACCATGACAATACAGGTGATGTTAGTATATTCTCATGAAAATTAAATTATCATTGGTTTCACATGGTATGTTAAGTAATAATCAAGGTAAATAACCAATAAAAAAAAGTTTCATAGGTTGTAGCTCATTTTATCACAAATTTAACTTTTATTATCACAAATTCAGTTATCCTAACATTCATTAGGTTAATATCCCTATTTTTTTGAAGACTCATCACATCAAGTAAGTAAATCTATTTATTTTTTATTGTAACCTATTTTTTTATGTTAATTTTTTGGTATTTTTGCGTAGTATATGTAGTTTATTTGTATATTTATATTCCTTGAGAAATTTATGGTATAAAGGTATGATTTTGTACTTCTTAGGGTTTGTTTGAGATTTTTAAAAATTATATTTGTTTGCAATTTGATAAAATTAAGTTTGATTTTATAATATAAGCGTAATATAATGAAAAAAAATGATGAGTTATTTAATGAAAACATTTCACAATTTAAATGTTTTTTTAGTTATTATTTTTAATTTATTTTATGACTAGTTTTTTTTTTCAAGAAACCTATAATACTTGATTGCATAAAAAATACGGAGATAATTCTTCAACCCATCCAAAACTCGATCTGAATTTGTGGTTAGATGTTAAATCTACTAGTAGGTATATAAATCAAGTTTATAGTATTTCTAACATGACGAACAAGGATATACAAGTGGGTTGAAATGTCTTAACCTTATAATCCAGATCGAGTCGGTAATCATCAATCATCCATGTAATTGTACAAGAACAAATTCAAGCTAAGCCAACCCAACGTGGGGTTGAGGGAAGCCCAATTGAAAGATCCATTTTTGTCTCATTCTTTATATTTTGTCCATTAGATAGATAAATTATATTTAATAATATATTTTTTTTAATTAAGAATACAATTTTTTATTTTAATTTAATTCTGTTTTATTTTTTTTAATTGCATTGTTTGTTTTATTTTTTTAAAAAATAATTATATATAATACTGATAGAATTACACCCAAAATATAGAATTACCATTGTAATTCTTGAATTAATTTTATCGGTAATATTATAATTATAAACAAAATCATGCACCACGAAAACCAAAAACTGAAAGCTCGGGGCAGGGCTATGGCTTGGAAAATTTTAATTAATTAATTTTGATCTTTTATTTAATAGTTATTTTTATTTGTCCCTTTTGAAGTTGATTTTCTTATTCTATTTATGACCGAATTGATTGCTTGAGTGCTCTTCACAGCTGCTGGTTAAGGGATGGAAAATGCATTTTGATTTTGATTTTAAATATAAATATAAATACAATAAATATCAGTCATCAATGAACATCCTTTGTCATTTATAAATTTATAAGCCTGACAGTCAACAAGAGGTTTATAAATAGTAAAACTATCTTCATTTTTTACGCATTGCAGAAATGTAGCAAACTAAGGGATGAACAAAGCTATATATATAATAACAATTTCAATTAATAATTATGAATAAATTACTATTTTTACACTATATTTGGATAAGAATTTGATAATTAAGCATCTTATTTGACAAAGATTTTGAGTAGGATATTGGTCTCACACGTGACAATTAATCAAATTTCATAAACATGGGTTGCTTTTATTGAAACCAGTCACATTGGACCTCTACGGACTAATAAAATAACTTGTATTATCATATCTTGTAGAGTGTAATGTTAAAGAGATTGAAAAAAAAAAAAACTAAATGAAAAAACAACCCATTCAAATTGGTATGAATGAATCTATTGGATTAATATCATATAATGTTAGCACAGATTTCTATTCTGATACCGATTTATTAGGGATTTGTGCATGATACTAAAAAGTTGTAAAAAGCCCAATGAACATCCATAGATAAATCGTAAAGCTAAGATCAAATTATTTAGAATGGCGATTAACAATTTGCAAAACCAATAGGGATATAAAAATTCTTTAAGCTCTAAGAAAAAATAACCCTAAGTTTTTCCTTCATAGTTGCCGCAAGTTTTCCACTGCAATAAAAAATGTAATTGCTTAATAAAAAAAGTGTTTGAGATTATTATAGAAAATGATTTTTAAAGTATTTTTTATTTGAAAATGTATTAAAATAATTTTTAATTTTTTAAAAATTTATTTTTAACATCAGCACTTTAAAATTATCTAAAATTATACAAATAATTTGCAGAAAAAATATTAAATTTAGTGAAACAGTAGTTTTTACTACTGCGGTTAGAACCAGAACAAGAAATTAAAGACTTCATTAGCAAATTGGGAATTAAGCATATGACTTGATTCAAGGTAGTAAGGATCCTCCTAATATTGTGTAATCAAACCAACTCATCACATATTTAAGGCACAAAACTCAACGAATTACCTTCCCTACAAACCATATTATAAGGCTCACACATTAGTTTTTTTTTTTTAGATCAACATGCGCAAATATTGAGAGCTCACCATGAGAAAATGTAACAAACCCTTGTGAATCAAACATCATATGACACGGACTTATATATTGTAGCATTCCATAATATATATATCATGGTCTAATTAACTTTTTTCCTGATCTACACACTCAATTCATGCAATTATCATCGTTCAGAGTTTATCTTTAACAATCACCGCTAAAAAGAGGGCTGTTATAACTACATAATCTGTTGCAAATAAAACTAAAATTTGTTAATGATAAAAATCAGTAATGAAATCAGCAACTAACAATATAATATGTAAATAATAGATAATTATTCATTAAAATGATTTTGAGAGTATTTGTTTTCTCACTGCAATTATTTAATTTTGCTTTGAAATTAAGAAAGAATAATTATAAGAAGCACATCCTTTTCTACAAATTAAGATAATGACATTGATTGCTCTCTTAAATATATTCACACTACATGATACATATAGTTTCTAACAATTTGTCCTTTCTATTCTTACGATACGATGATGTTCCCTTAAGTAATATAATTATGATATCTTTGAGTGACATTACAATTCTTTAAATACTTCAAATTAATTAATATTAATCATGTTTTGGTAGCTAATTTATCGTACCATTAATTTATTCCTCAAGAAAGAATCACCCTGATGTGAAGATTGTTAAACTTATTGAGATCAAACACAAAAAGAAGGCTAGAATTCTGAATAATCTGTATATTATGAATGCATTGGCTTAACCTAAATACAAATAAAGTATATATAGGTTAAATTGAAAGTACTATTTTACCCTTAATAAATAAGACTACATAAATATTATTTAACATCTCCCCTCAAACTCACGATGCGGCAGCTACAAGCATCGAGAGTTTGCCAACCAGAAAACGAAAACGAGAGATGGAATGTGCCTTGGTAAAGAAATTTGCAATCTGCAAGGAAGAAGGAACAAAAGGCAAAGTAATGGTGCCATGCTTGAGATGATGATGAGTAAGATGACAATCGATCTCAATGTGCTTAGTTCGCTCATGAAAAACCAAGTTGTGAGCAATCTGAATAGAACTCTAGTTGTCACAATACATAGGAGTAGGATAAGAAAAGGAAACTCCCATATCAGCAAGTAACCAACGTAACCAAACAATCTCTTTGGTGGTAGATGTCATGGCACGATATTCTGCTTCGGTGGATGATTGAGAAACAATAGATTGTTTCTTGCTCTTCCAAGAAATAAGAGAATCATCTAAAAAGATACAAAACCCGGTAACAGACTTGCGATCTGTGGGATCACTACCATGATCAGCATCAGAGTATGCACGCAACTCCAAGGAAGAGGTGGATAAGAGTAAAAGACTCTAAAAAACTGTACCCCGAAGATATCGTAAAATATGAAGAACAACTACCCAATGAACAGTAGTAGGAGAAGCAACAAACTGACTAACAACATGAACAACATATGCAATATCTGGACGAGTAACTGTGAGATATACCAAACTCCCAACAATAGTACGGTATAAAGTATGATCTATCAAAGGTAAACCATCAGAAGAAGAGTACCTTGCATTAACCTCAATAGGAGTATCAACAGTCTTGTTATCAGTAAGTCTAGCCCGCTCAAGAATATTTGCAACATATTTCAACTGAGAAAGAAGGTAACCTCTAGGTGAATATGCTATCTCAATACCCAGGAAATATCGAAGATGACCCAAATCCTTCATTTCAAATCGTCTAGCCAACTCTGTCTTCAAAACTAAAATACCATCAATGTCATCACCAGTAATAATCATGTCATCAACATATAAAGACAAAATGATACGACCTGTATCAGTGCACTTGATAAAAAGAGCAGAACATGATTGCTAGAAACAAAGCCAAGAGACGAGATCACAATAGAGAATTTCTCAAACCAAGCACGGGGTGCTTGTTTGAGACCATATAATGCTTTCTTAAGCTTACAAACATATCTAGAGTCATGTGAAATACCAGGAGGGGGTGCCGTATAAACTTCTTCTTGAAGATCCAGCCTAGCTTTGTATCGCTTAATAGACCCATCAGAATTAGTCTTGATCTTATACACCCAACGACAACCAACAACACTTTTACCAGGAGGTAGAGGAACCAGATCCCAAGTATTTGTCTTATGTAAAGCAGAAAGTTCCTCATCCATAGCTTGCTGCCAAAGTGGATCAAGAATTGCCTCTTTATAGGAAGAGGAAGAGACAATGAATAGAAGCTAAAAAGGAAGTAAATGATGAAGAATAACAAGAATAAGCAAAATCTGGTAGTTTTGTAGACTTACAAATATGGATAGACTGACGTGGAGGTGGATCCACAATCTCAAATGAAGCTTGAGGGGTTGTAGATGAGAATGGAGCTTCAGGTGTGCCAGAGAGTAAAGTACCAGTACCTGTAGAGTTATGAGTACAAATTGATCGAACATGGGGAGAGATATCATTATCAGAATCCTCAGAAAATGGATCTATACTAATAACATTAGATTTAGTCAGGTTATGAGTAGTGGATGGAATAGAAAAGAAAGGTATATGCTCAAGGAAGACAACATGACAGGACACATAAAGTTTCTGAGTTATTGGATCAAAACAACGATAACCCTTTTTACCTTCACCATAGCCTAGAAAAACACAAATAACGGATCGAGAGGATAACTTACTTCGTTTTACATGAGGACAAAGAATGAAACAAGTACAACCAAAGACTCTAAATGAGGAATAATCAGGAACATACCCATATAACTTTTCAAAAGGAGATAGACCCAAACTATGAGAAGATGGAATTGTATTAATTAAACTTACAGCAGCAAGAACAACTTCTCTCCAAAACTCACTAGGAACAAAGGCAGACAACAAGAGAGAACGAGCAGTTTCAACAATGTGCCTATGTTTTCTTTCAGCAACACCATTTTGCTCAGGAGTATCTGTACAAGAAGTTTGGCGGATGGTTTCATCTAGGGCAAGCAATTGGAAAAATTTATTAGAGGTGTATTCCCCACCCAAATCACACCTAAAACATTTAATCACAGCAGAATGTTGAGTTTTGATAAGAGCTCGAAAAGCTGCATATATCTCAAAGAATTCAGAACGATGTTTCATTAAATAAACCCAACAATAACGAGTATGATCATCAATAAAAGAGACATAATATCGAGACCCTCCTTTTGTGGCAACAAGAGAAGGTCCCCATACATCAGAATGAATCAAATCAAATGGTGAAGAAGAAACAAAAATACTTCGATTAAAAGGTAAGGCAGAAAATTTTGCCAATTTACATCCACTACAATCAGAAATGTTACAAGTTTTCAAATTTCCTAAAGCTCCCGTGGATGCCAAAAATCTCAAATGAGAAGATGAAACATGACCTAGACGGGAATGCCATAAATAAAAACTAGAAGATGAAAGACTCAAATGAAAGGAAGACAAATCAACGATAGTAGCAGTAGTGGCAGCAGCAGCAACTGACACTTTTAACTCATCCAAAATATATAGTCCATTCTCTTTACGACCTGTCCTAATCAACTTCCGAGACTGCAGATCCTGTATACAACAAAACGAATCAGAAAACATGACTAAATAATCACCAGAATCACATATTTGACCAACAGACGCAAGATTCAATTTAAGTTTTGGAATAAGATAAACATTAGGGAGAGACAAGTAAGGTGTAACAATAGAACCAACACCTGCTAAGGTTATAGGAGTGCCATCAGCAGTCATAACAGGAATGAAGGACAAAGGGGACACAGAGGTAAAAGATGAGGAATCTGGAGACATATGATGAGAAGCACCAGAATCCAAGACCCAATCAGAGTATGACATACCTGAGGAACTATGAGGCAACTAACCTATGGAAGAAGAAGTGGACATTGCTTGTGGCTGTAAGGAGAGAAACTTCTGAAATTGCTCAGCCAAAATATTAGGATCGGTAATAGAACTTGAGGAAGCTACTGCCGCAATATTGTGGTGTGGTGGTTTATAACCCTAAGGTGGTCTATGAGCATTAGATTGTGACTGATTACCAGACTTACAAGCTTGATTTTGCTTTCTCAACTTAGGACACTAAGCCTTCCAATGACCTTTCTTCTTATAGAAAGTGCACTCATCGAAGCCAACCCTTGTGTAAGGCTTATTCTGATGATTAGAGAATGGCTTAGAAGGCACTGCTAATACCGAAGGATTTGAAGCAGAAAGAATTCCCTTTTCAGAATAAGACTGAAGACGTATTTCTTCAGCCAATAACTCACTAACAGCAGAGTCAACAGAAGGCAGTGGAGAACGATGCAAAATTGAACCTCTAAGTCCTTCAAAATCACTGCGAAGTGCTATTAAAAACTGTACCAAACGTTGCTGCTCTCTACGCTCAATATAGGCACCACATGCCTTTAATTCTGCTGATTCTGTAAGAGCTAATTGATCCCAAAGATCTGTCATAGCAGAATAAAACTCTTGAATACTCATATTCTTTTGATGAAGAGCTCGTATGTCATTCTCTAATTGATACTGTTTTGCAAAATTTAACTGTGTGAATAACCGTTGCAGATGATCCCAAACCTCTTTTGTTGTCTCATACTTCGCCAACTACATACCTATCGAATGCTCAACAGAATTGTTGATCCAAGTAATAATCTTTGCATTATTTGCTTCCCATATATCTATCAAAACAATATCCCCTTCCTCAATATTCTTAGGTATCATATAAGTTCCATCAACATACCCCCACATTTTCTTACCCTTAAGGAAATTTCGCATGACATAACTCTAATATGAATAGTTCTTCCCATCCAACCTCACACTCACAGACTTAAGCGAATCATCTCTTTCAGTAGCCATAATCAACAATCACAGATAATCAGAATGCAAAAGCAGCGGAAAACAAAATACTAAATTGTAGAAACTTAAACAAATATCTTCTTGAAATTATATGATTACTCCAAAACACAAAACAAATTTGCAAAAAAAATGAATGCAAATACTAAATTGCAGAAGCTGAAGGGAAGATGAAATACCAAAATAATTGCAGAAAGTGTCGAAATACCAAATTTTGCAGAAGCGAAAGATAAAATATCACTCCAAAAAAAAGTTGGATCCGCGAAGTTGTATTTGGGATTAAACCTCGTTTCATAAAACCAGCTCTGATGCCATGTTAAACTTATTGAGATCAAACACAAAAAAGAGGCTAGAATTCTGAATAATCTGTATATTATGAATGCATTGGCTTAACCTAAATACAAATAAAGTATATATAGGTTAAACTGAAAGTACTGTTCTACCCTTAATAAATAAGACTACATAAATATTATTTAACAAAGACAACTTTTCTCACTTAATTAGTGCCAACTAATTAGCTAGATCGCAAGAAACTGATCATTAAAAAAAAAAAAAAAAACCCTAGCTACTACTATGCCTCAATATGAATCAATCTCAACATTAGGAAACCATGCATGAAACATCAAAATAGTTAGATTTCAAAAATCTGGGGTCCTGTTTCTTTCTTGTGTAATAATAATTTGTGGGAAAGAAGCACCTTTGAAGATGATCAAAATGAGGAACAAAATTGGTGTTTTTTTACCAAGAAGAGTGATGGGCTCCTTTCTGTTTTGAATGATATAGAAGGAATGAAGCACCCGCAATTTAGCAGTGTTAATGGTCTTAAAGGGGTTAATTTGAAGTCAAGAAAAAATATGTTTGAACAATGTAAACAAATAAAAGAAAATTAAAAACATAACAAAACAAAGTTATTGAAAAGGTCAAAGGGGTGTCGCACCGAATAAAGAAGTATTGAGGTTATTTGTGGGCAAGAATACAAGATGTGTCTGTTTCGTATTTGAGAAAGAAATAGCAATATAATTTCTCCCCATTCCGAAGGAGAATAAAAAAATTATTATTATTATTAATTATATCACCAGTCTTTCATTATTCCCTTCAATTTTCTATGTTTAATAAAGAAAATTATTCATCACCTTCTATGGTGATAGGGTTATTTTTTAAAATATATATATATTATTGTTTTTACTATAATATATATTATTACTATCTCATTATATCATACTTCATCGCTATCACAATGATTATTTTATTATTCTTCTTATTATTATCATTGATAAAATTATTTTTATAATTATTATTATTTTTTATTTTAAATTATTGAGTTGAATTAGTTTTTTGTTATGGTATTAAAACCTTGATAATTAAACGGTCACGAGTTTGAATCTCATTATCCTAACTCATTTATTTTATAAAAATTAAGTACAAGGTGTGTGAGTACACGCAAGTTTTAAATTTAAATTTTTTTTATTTAAAACTAATATAAAAATAATATAAATTATATTTTAAAATTTCACCAAACTAAAAAAATTAATTTAAATTGATTATTTAACCTTAACACCAACGAAAATTTCATGAATGATGTTTGAGGAGAATTACAGGGCTTGCACAGCATGCACATCTGCTTGCGTGTTGTTTTAGTGGGCTTGCTTGCTAAATTTTCTTTGCTTTCATCCATTCTCCTGTGAGCTGTCTAATCAGATTTATGGATTCTGCTCATTTTATGATTGATGATAATTATTTCATAGTTTATAATTAATCAATTCTAAGACCTTAAAATAAATTAATATAAATTATATAGAAAAATTAACTAACATCTGTTTTTTTATATACACACACACACACGGATGGGATGATCATTCCATTACATTATATTGATGTAAATAGTATTTTTTAATATTTTTATATTATTTTATATGTTTATGTAAAAAATAATTTTTATTTTTTAATATATTTTGAAATAAAAAATATTTTAAATCTTCATTGTTACTATAATTTTAAATACACTTCACTTGAGATGGTGTTTTGAAAACTATGATTTGTATATAAAAAAAATGGTTTTGAAAAAAAAATATCAAATTGAAGCTTTGTAATCAAATCACGGTCCGTCACGACAAAGAAAAGAAAGAAAGAAAAGAGGTATGACTTCAAAATGGTGAGATAACGATAGGGACGTCACGAGTCAATTAGAACCAGATTTTACTCCATTCGTTTTTGCTCTGAAATATCTAATTCCATCGTCCACATTTACATTTGATTTAATGAAGTCAAAAGATGAACTTTTCCCATCTGACAAGAATCCACATACCTTTCCTTTTTATTTAGTCCTAGGACTTGTTTGTTTCCCGGAAAGTAGTTTCCGGGAAACCATTTTCCAAACTTTCCTGTGTTTGTTTGTCATTAGGAAAGTTGGTCAATGGAAAACAATTTCCGGTCAGCGGAAAAGACTTTCTAGTCAACGGAAAACACTTTCCGGTCAACGGAAAACACTTTCCGGTCAATTTTAGTCAAAAAAAAAAAATTGACTTGGTTTTCAGGAAAGTGTTTTCCTTTTAGCTGTGTTTGTTTTCCGGAAAGTGGTTTCCGGGAAAGCACTTTCCAAACTTTCTTGTGTTTGTTTGCCAGTAGGAAAGTTGGTCAATGGAAAACACTTTCCAGTAAAAGGAAAATTTGGCTTGGTTTTCAGGAAAGTGTTTTCCTGAAAATTTTGAGGGGAAAACACTTTCCGGAAGTTGTGAAAAATTTAGAAATGTCATTATTTGCTGATTATATCAAATTTGATCCTCAAAAAATTTATATATATTTTTGTTTTGAATATTTATTTTTCAATTTCATCTCTTAAAATTTTATTTTTATATTAACTTTGGTCCTTATTTTTATAATTGCTATTTGCTTTTTTCTTATCATTTTTTTATTGAAATTTTTTATTTATCAAATTTGATCCTCATTCTTTTGACTGTTACTTATTTTATTTGAAATAATTTATGAAATGTTGATTATTATTATTTTAATTTTTTCATTTTTTCATTTTTTTAAAATTTTTTACATTTGATCCCTATTATTTTGATTATTATTGTTTTATTTGAGATAATTTATTAAATTATATATTTTTTTTCAATTTCATTATCATTCAACTTTTTAATTTGTAAGATTGTTTTCTCATTATTTTAATAAACTTGAGAAAAATAAAATATTAATAAGTTATTTTCCAGCTCATTTTCCATGACATAACCAAACACTGGAAAGTGTTTTCCAGTTCATTTTCCATAACACCACCAAACATCGGAAAATACTTTTCCGGAATTCACTTTCCAGGAATTCACTTTCCCCGGAATTCACTTTCCAAAAGGAATTCACTTTCCTGCAAACAAACGGAGCCCTAATTATCTAACAACTCTTTCAATTTAGACTCTAATATATACAACCCAACCCAACCCAACCCAACCCAAGCCTCGTGCAGGGTTAGCCAAGGAGAGAATAAGGATAGGGGGGAAAATGACAACTAACGGCTTAAGATAACACTTCTTGGTTATGCCTTTTACTCGGGTCGTGATTTTTGCTTTTTGCCCATGTTGGTTGGTCAAGGGATATGATTTGCTTGGTCTCCACCTAAAAATAAAACTATAAAATATATCATGCTGATTTGTTTTTAATTAAGCCTACCCATGTTTTATATGTCATTTAGGATAGCTTTAGACCTTAAAACTAATTTTATAATATTAACTACGACCATGCGCATGGGTATTTGTGCTAGTGATTTCGATATTCGCTAACATGTTGTTTATAGTGATTAATTAATGACATTGTTTTGCTATTCCAACATCCAAGTCTAGGAAATTCTAACACGGCATCGCTAGTGTGGGACATCCGGTAGGTCCTATTTTGAAGTCGACAAATAATTCTAAAAGTTAGTATGGGACAAGGAAGAAAAAAAAAAAAACAAGAACAGCTGCAGCTGTATGTGATTGAGTCTATTGATTTGTTTTTGTCACAGCCAATGTGTCTTCCACGGATTCTTTGAAGAATTTTAAACAGTCTAAAGGCAATTAAGCAATAGATGGCACCATCGAAATTGCTACCCCTTTTTTTGTCTTAAATTCGTTAACAAATTGGCCATGCCAATATGTGGCCAATAGCCTCATTGCCATAACCATCTAACCTTGAGTGCGGCTTATAATTAAGGGATTTCTTTCACGAAGAAAGGAATTGTGAACAGAAGTTAATATTTCGATCCTTTGATGAAATGGGTTCTAAAACTATCGTCTCTCTTCTTTTCCATGTTATTATCATAAGCATCACTCTTACCGATGCTCAATTCTGTTATACCACAGGAAACTTTACAGCTAATAGCACCTATGCAAAAAACCGAGACCTTGTTCTCCGTTCACTAGCTTCCAATGTCACAGCCAATGGGGGTTTCTATAATACTACAATAGGTTTAGGCAATGACTCAGTTTATGGTCTTGTGTTCTGTATGGCTTCCGCATCAGCTGAAATTTGTTCCAGCTGCGTCAATTCTGCTATTCAAACTCTCATGGCGGCATGTCCAAACCAAAAAGAAGCAATTTCATGGGGAGGGAATCCAGTTCCATGTATTGTACGTTATGCGAATCGTTATTTTTTTGGATCACTTGAGCTATCTCCTCCTCAAGCTGGATATAATACGGGTATCCTTGACCCATCTTTTAGACAGTTTGATCAAATTTGGAGTGGTTTGGGGGAGACGGTAACAAGAGCTTCCACGAGCTCATCCAGGCTGAAGCCAGAAGCTGAGACAGCAGACCTAACATCCACTAAAAAAATGTATGTATTTATGCAGTGCACTCCTGATGTATCACCGAGTAATTGCAGAGAATGCCTACAAAAATGCGTAGATGACTATAAAAGTTGTTGCAACGGGTATCAAGGAGGTTATGCCCAGAAACCAAACTGTGTTTTTCGGTGGGATTTGTATCCCTACTACGACTTATTTCGTCGAGTAACATCTCCATCACCTCCATTTGTTATTAGTTCTCCTCCACCAACCAATACCACAATCAGGAAAGGTAGGCTAACTTCTTTTTCTATACTGAAATTATTTCACTTGTTTCACGGATTCCAGTTTCAGCTTCTGTAATTTCTATCTTAAACATGGCTGTGCTTGGCAGGGAAGGAGAATACTGCTTCGCTGACAGTTATTTTTACCATCGTCCCTACTGCTATCTTCTTGGCACTTGTTATCCTCATTCTCACCATTTTCCGTTTTAGGAAGCCAAAGCAAGAGGTCGAAAGTAAGTTATTGCTTATCGGTTCTTACATATTAAACAGCTTGGGTTCATTAATACGAATCAAATTCACTAGATAATTTGTTTTTCTTCCAAACAATCTACAAATTAACTTTGAAAACAAAACATTAACAACTTGCATTCTGTGAAGATTTCGATGAAATTAGTAGCACAAAATGCTGGGAATTCAAATTTGCCACCATCAAACTTGCAACAAACGACTTCTCTGATGATAATAAGCTTGGACAAGGTGGTTTTGGAGCTGTTTACGAGGTACTTTATTATAACTAGTAGAAAATAAACGGTATCGATTTTTTTTATTTAAAAAAAAAAACAACAACTTTGAAGGTTAATGTTGGTGGGAGAAACCACTGGTGGTGGCTTTGAAACACTCAGAGGGGATAAAACACACTGTTTTATTACACAAAATCGAAGCTTACAATTAAACACAAAAGCTTAACAATTACACGCCCTCTCTCTCTCTATTCTCTTTCTAGTGTTCCTCTCAATTCTCTCCACACAAAATAACATAACTGAGCACTCTATTTATACATAAATTCAGAATACGAAAATCTACTGTTCCAGGTGTGAAAACGGCTGTTGACCGGCGGTGTGAAGGCGGCTGGCGGCTGCGGCTGGTGGCTGGCGGCTGGTCGGTGGTCGGTGGCTGGTGGCTGGTTGCCTTCCTTGACTGGAACCTTCTAGATTGAGTTTAATTATTCAACAAATCTCCCCTTTAAACTCAATCGAGGGATGTCATGCCAAGCATGAACTTTAATCGGATGAATGTTTCTCCCTTCAATGGCTTTGTGAAGATGTCAGCAACTTGATCATTTGTGTTGCAAGATATCAGTTGGACTTCTTCATTCTTCACATGTTCCCGGATAAAGTGATGACGTGTATCAATGTGTTTGCTCCTCTCATGATACACTGGATTCTTTGCCAATGCGATTGCTGATCGATTGTCAATGTAAATCTCCGTAGGATTTTCTTGAGGAAATCCCAAAAACTTCAGCATATTCCTTAACCATATTGAATGGCATACGGCTGAGTTGGCAGCAACATACTCAGCTTCACAGCTTGATAATGTTACAATCGATTGCTTCTTGGATGACCATGTGAAAGATGTGTCTCCCATGAAAAAGACAAACCCTGTTGTGCTTTTCCTTTCATCCAGATCTCTACCCCAATCACTATCCGAGTAGCCTACAAGATTAAAGTCTTTACTTGAGGTATAAAACATACCTTCATTCATTGTGCCTTTGATGTAGCGAAGAATTCTCTTGGCTGCATTCAAATGAGACTGGTCTGGTGTCTCCATGTATCTGCTGACGAGTCCGACTCCGTAGAGTATATCCGGTCTGGTACATGTCAAGTACCTTAAGCTTCCTACTAAGCTTTTGAAGTAAGTTGGATCAACATTTCCAACCTTACTCTTCCTCAATTCCACTCCATTCTCAACTGGAGTTGATACCGGATTGCAGCTTTCCATCTTGAACCTTTCAAGAATATCTTTGGCATAACCGCTTTGGGATACAAAAATCCCTTCTTCCTTTTGCGTTACTTCTAAGCCAAGAAAATGTGACATTAGACCAATGTCAGTCATTTCAAACTCCTGTACCATGCTTCGTTTGAAGTCTTCAAACATGGTAGGGTTGTTGCCAGTGAATATCAAGTCATCAACATATAGGCACGCAAATAAGATGCTGCCATCTGCTCCTTTCTTCACATATATGGCGTGTTCATATGGACATTTCTCAAATCCATTATCTTGAAAATACCTGTCAATTCTGGTATTCCAAGCACGCAGAGCTTGCTTCAAACCATAGAGAGCCTTCTTCAACTTGTATACTTTGCCTTCATTTTCAGCATCAATGTATCCAAGTGGTTGTTCAACATAGATCTCTTCTTCTAGGAAGCCATTCAGAAATGCTGACTTCACATCGAGTTGATAGATCTTCCATCTATGTTGTGCAGCTAGTGAGATCATCAGTCTGATTGTTTCTAGCCGGGCTACTGGAGCAAATACTTCTCCATAGTCAATGCCTTCTCTCTGTTTGTAGCCTTTAGCCACTAATCTGGCTTTGTATCTTTGCACTTCTCCTTTGGCGTTCTTCTTCGTCTTGTAGACCCATTTGACACCTATTGCTTTCTTGTTTTCTGGTAGATAAGTCAGCTTCCAGGTATCATTCTTCTCAATGGCATGTATTTCTTCATCCATTGCTTCTATCCACTTCTCGTCTGTGATAGCTTCATCGAAGCTTAGTGGGTCACTATCTGCAAAGAAACAAAACAGAGTTGTATCTTCCATAACCTGAGTGGTATCGTACAACTCTTCAAGGTTTCGCATCCTTCTTGGTCCTTCTGACGAGGATGCTGATGGTGGTGTTGATGATGATGCTCCTGGTGTGTTCCTCCTGTTGAATACAGGAAAACTGTGTACCGGACTTTGTGGTTCAGCTGCTGGCACAATTGGTTCTTCGACAAGTACTGTTGGTACTTCTTCACCTTCAAGGATCAAATTAGTGTTGATCCATCTGACTGCTTCTTGATCATCATTCCATGCCCAAGATTTATCTTCTTCAAAGATAACATCTCTACTTGTAATCACCTTCTTCGTGATGGGATTATACAGCCTGTATCCCATCCTTCTTTCACCATATCCGACAAAGATGCATTTCTCGCTCTTATCATCGAGCTTTCTCCTTCTTGCATCTGGGATCTTTGCATATGCCACACAACCAAAGACTCGTAGATGAGTAACACTTGGTTTGTGACCACTCCATGCTTCTTCTGGAGTAACTCCTTGCAAACTTCTGGTTGGGCAGCGATTCAGTAGATACACTGCACATGATACAGCTTCAGCCCAGTATTGCTTGGGCAACTTCTTTGCTTTGAGCAGACTTCTGGCCATGTCAAGAATCGTGCGATTCTTTCTTTCTGCTACACCATTCAGCTGTGGTGTATAAGCTGGTGTCGTTTGATGTCTGATGCCTTGTTGTGTACAATAGGCTTCAAAGTCATTGGCTGTATATTCTCCTCCTTGATCAGATCTTACTGTTCTGATCGTATAACCAGTTTGCTTCTCCACAATTGCTTTAAAATCTTTAAAACAATTGAATACTTCTGACTTCCTCTTCAGAAAGTATATCCACGTCTTTCTACTAAAATCATCAGTAAAAGTGAGGAAGTACCTATTTTGTCCAGTCGACATAGGCGTGATTGGGCCACACACATCTGTGTGTACTAACTCCAGTGGCCTCTTTGCTCTCCAGTTGACTTCTTTAGCAAAACTGGATCTGTGATGTTTGCTGAGGACACAACTCTCACAGACTTCATCTGGATGATCAATGTGAGGCAAACCTTTGACCATCTTCTTGCTTGCTAGCATCTTCAAACTCGTGAAATTCAGATGTCCAAGCCTCAGGTGCCAAAGCCATTCTTCACTGTTGGTGATGGCGCTCAAACACCTTGCTGCATCATACTGGATGTTCAAAGGAAACATCCTATTCTTGGACATTTTCACGTAGGCCATTAATCTCCAATTGTTGTCTCTAATTGCCAGATGACAATTCTCCGAGTAAAAAGTATAGCCTCTCTCCAAAAGTTGACCTAAGCTGATTAGGTTCTGTTTTATGGCTGGGACATAATAGACATCGGCGATGTAGCTGGAATCGCCATTCTTCATCTTGACTGGGATGTTGCCTTTACCTTTGAATGGAACCTTTGTGGTATCTCCAAAAGTAACTAGACCTTGCTTGGTCTCATCTAGATTACTAAATAACTCTCGGTAGCCGCACATGTGATTGCTGGCTCCAGTATCTAGATACCATATGTCCTCCTTTTTCTTATCAAGTCCTTGTTGGACAAGAAATGCAGTTTCTTCTCTGTCATCCTTCTCTACATAGTTGGCTTGCTCACGTATCTCCAACGGAGCTTTTCTTCTGCATTCAGTGCTATAGTGCCCAAATTGATTGCAACTATAACATTTGATATTCCTCTTGTCACGGTTATTGTAACCGCCTCCTCTTCCTCTGGGAGTGAATGCTTGTTGGCCTCGGCCTCCTCTGGTGGTGTTTCTGCCACCTCTTCCTCTAAAACTTGTATTCCAAGAACCTCTTCCTTGGAATTGCTGGAATCCTCCTCTGGATTGTTGACTTCCTCCTTGAGTGGTGTAGCCACTTGATGAAGTCTCCCCTTGCTCATATTTGTCCTTGAGGGACAACTTTGCTTGTAAGGCATGCTCAATTGCCTTATCTCCATTTCGCTTTACAATCTTCTGCTCATGAGCTTGCAAAGAACTCATAAGCTCATCTACTGTCAACTTGTCCACTTCCTTGGACTCTTCAATGGCGACAACAACATGATCAAATTTTGGATCTAGGGATCTCAAAATTTTCTCAGTAATTCGAGCATCGATGATGGCTTCTCCATTTCTCCTCATCTGGTTGACTATCACCATAATCCTTGTGTGATAATCAGAAATAGACTCCGAGGACTTCATTTGCAATAACTCAAATTCTCCTCGCAAAGATTGAAGACGAATCTTCTTGATTCTGTCAGCACCTTTGTATTTCTGTTGGAGAGCCTCCCATATATCATGTGACGTTTCAGCGGAAGCTATGATCTCGAATGTATCTTCATCAAGACCTTGGTAGATGATGGTCTTGGCTTTGTTGTCCTTCTTTCTGTTGACTTTCAAGGCTTGCTTTTGTGCCTCTTGTAAAACATCTTCTCTTTCTTTAGACTCTGGTTCATCATAACCAGTTTGTACAATATCCAAACACTCTTGTGACCCAAGGAATGCCTTCAATCTGATGCACCAACTATCATATTTGTCTTTAGTCAGCTTCGGGATGAGTGTATGTGTACCTTCTGTAGTCATTTTGCTTTTGGAATGACTATATCACCTCTTTGGGAGCCGAATTTGGACAAACGGACACTGTAGATCGATCCGGAATGGTCCAAATAGTAGGGAACCGGTCTGACTTTGTTGAAATAGGGTCCGAAAATGGGTGAACCGGTCAAAAAACCAATTCTGTACGGCGGGCGGTTCGCTGGGTTGAACCGGGAATATTCTGTGGAATATTCTGGGGAATATTCGGGGAATATTCTGGGGAATATTCCTTCGGCTCGGCTGAGGCTTGAAAGTGGCTCGGCTCGGCGCGAGGTACGGCTCGGCTTGTGGCTCGGCTGGACTCGGCGTATACGGCGCGGCGCGGCTCAAATATGGCGCGCGTGTGGCTCAGTCGTCTTCAACCTCGGGGCGCGTGTGATGCGCGTGGGCGATCTGGCTGAATATTCAGGCGACGCGTGTGGACTACCCCGAACTCCGATTTGGCTGATTTTTGCGGCAGTGAGTTCGTCTTGATGAGCTCTACACTGTGGAATGATCAAAACTTGTTTTTGACAATTTTAAAAATTCGGATATACCCCAAAACTCTTCTGTTTTCCGATGAACGGGGCTCTGATACCAATTGTTGGTGGGAGAAACCACTGGTGGTGGCTTTGAAACACTCAGAGGGGATAAAACACACTGTTTTATTACACAAAATCGAAGCTTACAATTAAACACAAAAGCTTAACAATTACACGCCCTCTCTCTCTCTATTCTCTTTCTAGTGTTCCTCTCAATTCTCTCCACACAAAATAACATAACTGAGCACTCTATTTATACATAAATTCAGAATACGAAAATCTACTGTTCCAGGTGTGAAAACGGCTGTTGACCGGCGGTGTGAAGGCGGCTGGCGGCTGCGGCTGGTGGCTGGCGGCTGGTCGGTGGTCGGTGGCTGGTGGCTGGTTGCCTTCCTTGACTGGAACCTTCTAGATTGAGTTTAATTATTCAACAGTTAATTCATATTTCAAATTGTTGCACTTAATTTTCTCTGTTTCTTTTTCTCAATGGATATATGCTTCAGGGTTTACTTGCAGACGGACAAGCTATAGCTGTAAAGAGATTATCAAGTAATTCTGGGCAAGGAGAAGTTGAATTTAAGAATGAGGTACGGCTACTAGCCAAACTTCATCACCGGAATCTTGTTAGGTTACTGGGGTTCTGCTTGGAAGGAACAGAAAAGCTTCTAATCTACGAGTTTGTGCCTAATTCAAGTCTCGATCAATTTGAAAGACTAGCAAGAATTATAGAGATGAACAAGAAGCAGAATAGAAGTAGAGAAATATACTGCTGTAATGCAGAGGAAGAAGAAGAAAATGTCTATATGTTTTATTCACTTGTTACGTTCCCAGCACTATTACATTCATTTATATACTGCTGTAGATGAAAAGCTTGGTTATGTTTTCTACTCAGCTGTAACAGAATGCATTAACTGCCTTACCATATTAACAAACTTTGCTAACCATTATATTCTCTATTCTCTTTGACATGTGGCTGAAGCAGAGTGGCTGAAGCTGAGGTGGTTAAAGCTGAGGTGGCTGAGGCAGAGCATTTGATATCTTGACATTCCCCCGCAATCATATGCTTGGAGGAACCAAGCATAAGATTGAAACAGTGACGCCGAAATAAAAGAGTGGAAAGACCTTTAGTGAGAATATCAGCAAATTGATCAGCGGAAGAGACATGTTGAACCAACAAATCACCTTTGATAACACGTTCGCGAACAAAATGATAATCAATTTGGAGATGCTTCATTCTGGAATGGAAAACAGGATTGGAAGCAAGGGAAATAGCAGAGATATTATCACAATGAATGATCGGAGGGATATGTAAAGGAATGTGAACGTCACAGAGAAGCTGGCGAATCCAAGCAAGTTCAGCAGCAGCAATCGCAAGAGCGCGATACTCAGCTTCAGTAGAGGAGCGAGAAACAGTATGTTGTTTCTTAGAAGCCCAAGAAATAGGACTAGAGCCGAGGAAGACAATAGAGCCAGAGACAGAACGACGATCATTGGGATCACCGGCCCAGTCAGCATCACTATAAGCTTGGAGATGAAGAGGACCACCCTGAAAATGAAGACCAACATCAAGGGTACCTTTAAGATACCGCAATATCCGTTTGACAGCAACAACATGAGAATGCATGGGATTATGCATAAATTGGCAAGCCTGGTTGACAGAGAAGGCAATATCAGGCCTGGTGAACGTGAGATACTGCAAGGCACCAACAATACTGCGATACTGTTGAGGATGAGAGTAGGGCTGTCCATCATCCTTGAGCAAATGATGATGAGGAAGACAAGGAGTATCACAAGATTTGGAATGCTGTAAATCAACTCTACTAAGTAAGTCAGTGATGTAACTCATCTGGGACACAAACAAACCGGAAGGGAGATATGTGATCTGCAATCCCAAAAAATAATGCAACCTGCCGAGATCCTTCATATCAAATTCTTGAGTCAAGGCAGCAATGACTGAAGAAAGAAGAGAAGCATGACTACCAATAAGGATGATATCATCAACATAGAGTAGCAAAATCACAACACCAAGAGAAGAATGCTGAACAAACAAAGATGGATCGGTAGAAGATGCTTGAAATCCCAAACTTGGTAAAAAACTGGTGAAGCGTTCATTCCAGGCACGAGGAGCCTGTTTAAGGCCATATAACGATTTCTTGAGTCTGCAAACAAAGTCAGAAGGATGAAGCTTACTCACAAAACCTGGGGGCTGAGCCATATAAACCTCCTCATGCAGAAGACCATGCAAAAAGGCATTGGTAACGTCAAGTTGTCGTAAAGACCAGTTAAACTGAGCAGCAAGAGCAAGGACCAAACGAACCGTAGTAGGTTTCACGACAGGACTAAAGGTTTCATGATAGTCAATTCCTTCCTCTTGACTGAAACCCTTGGCCACCAACCGAGCTTTATGCCTAGCGATAGAACCATCTGCATTCTTTTTTATTCGGTAGACCCATTTACAGCCAACAAGATTTTTGCTAGGTGGAAGAGGCACCAAGTCCCAAGTACTTTGGGCATGAAGAGCATCAAGCTCCTCTCGCATTAGCAGACTGCCATTCAGGAATGGTGGAAGCAGCCTTGAAGGAATGGGGTTCAACCTGAGAAGAAGCAACAAACTGGACAGAGGCAGAGTAAGCCTTTCTTTTGGAGATACCATTCTTAGACCTGGTCGTCATGGATGAAGATTTAGTGGGGAAAGAGGTAAGACCACACATAGATTCTCAGGCTGGAAGTCAGGATCAACAGGGAGAGGAGACTGTGTAGGTGACAGAGTGGGCTGAGGTGGAGACAATGTAGGTTGTGAGGAGGAACTGGGAAGATAATGGAGGCTGAGATGCAGCCACTTGAGGAGGAGGAGAAATAAGAGGGAACATAGTGGGATGTAGACAAGGGAATGAGGAAGTGGAAGGGGATACAGGAAGCACATGAGAGTAAGGAAACATAGATTCATCAAATAGAACATGTCTAGTGACAAAAGAAACGATTTGTGCGAATAGAAAAACAAATATACCCCTTATACTGACCTGCATACCCCAGAAAAATACAAGTGGAAGTCTTGGGCTGAAGCTTGTTAGAATTATAAGGCTTGAGTAAAGGAAAACAAGCACAACCAAAAATTCGCAAATGATGAACAACGGGTGGAGAGCCATATAGCAGGAAATATGGTGAGTTGTGTTGAAGAATTTGACAGGGCATTCTATTAATCAAATAAATGGAAGTAGCACAAGCATGAAACCAAAATTTTAGAGGTAAATGGGCAGTTTGTAATAAAGTAATGGCTGTTTCTAAAATATGTCGATGTTTGCGCTCAGCAAGGCCATTTTGTTCCGGAGTATAGGGACAAGACATTTGATGGATAATACCCTTGGTAAGGAGGTAATGTTTGAATTTATTACTAAGATACTCACCACCCCCATCACTCTGAAAGACTCGAAGAGTAGCAGAGAATTGAGTAACTAAGAAGGTATGAAAGGAAACAAAAATGGAATAAGCCTCTCCTTTATTAATCATTGGAAAAATCCAAGTAAATCGAGTACATTCATCAATGAAGCTAACATAATATCTGAAACCTTCAACAGATACAGTGGGAGAAGGCCCCCAAACATCACTATGAATGACCTCTAAAGGTTTAACAGATTTAACTGCCGGATAAGGAAAAGGAAGTTTGGCAAGTTTACCTTCTAAACAAGTGGTACAAACAAATTTGGATGTGTCTGAGGTGAAAGGAATCTGGGATTGTTTTAACAGAGTAGAGGTGACTGTGTTTGAAGGATGACCAAGACGCTTGTGCCAAAGACTTGTGTGGACCTGTTTACCAAGATAACAAACTGGATTATGTGGAAAGAAAGACTGCGAAGGAAATGAAAAAGAAAAAGGAATAGGATATAACCCAGCTCTACACAGTCCCTTGAGGAGGACATTCCCCGTGATTTTGTCCTGAATCCAAAAACCAAAAGCATCACAAATAAAACGGCAGTTGTTATCTTTGCACAGCTTATGAACCGATAACAAGTGTTGAGAGAGTTTTGGCACATGCAAAACTTGCTTTAATTGTAAGGAGCAATGAGGGACATCCAGAATAGAAGAACCAATATTAGAGATGGTCAAACCTGAACCTCCAGCTGTGGTAACAGTATCAGCTCCTGAGAAAGGTGCAGCCAGATTAAGTTGAGCCAAATCAGAGGTCATATGTGTGGTGGCGCCAGTATCAGCCACCCAAAATTGTTCTGGAGGAGAAGCAGGTGGAAACGCAGCATGCATAGCACTAAGATTACTGGAGGGAGGCCGACCTTGATAGCTGAAATTACCTCGATGGTAACACTGAACAGCAGTGTGCCCAAATTTCCAACAAATTTGACATTGAATGGAAGTGGCAGGATTAGGAGGCAGAGTGTGACGCTGATAACAATCAGCAGCTACATGACCTTTCTTAGTGCAAATTTGACATGTAGGAATGTCAATGCCAGGACCAAGAAGACCAGGGTGAGATGTAGGTGGAACCTGATAAGGACGTGGGCTGAACTGATACTGATTACGTCCTCTGCCATGTCCTTTAAAGTGAGACCCCGAGTGCCAAAATATCCACCATTGGAACCATGAAATCCACTGTTATGACCATTAAATCCTCCATTGAAGCCAGGAGGAGGAGCAGACTTGGAGTTAGAAGGATGAGAATGAAGGCTACCTTCATCAAGAGCAAGAGCTTTGCCAGGAGATCCCTGATGTTGAGCCATCATTGCAGGAACAAATGAAGCAGCAGAATAAGTTTGCTCAAGAGTAGCTTCTTCAGCCAGCAATTGAGACCGAAAATCTTTAAGAGATAACACATTGTCTCTGCCACGAACCATACACCGAAAGGTGTTATAATCAGAAGGAAGACCATTGAGAGCCAAGATGACAATGTCATCATCTTCAAAATAAACCCCTGCTGCAGAAAGATGATCCCGAGCATCCTTGATTTTCTGCAAATATTGAGTCACAGTATCGGAGCCCTTCTTGATGGTTTGAAGCTCACTTTTCATCTGAAATATTCGTGCCTTGGAAATTGTGGAAAATCTATCCTTCAGTTGAATCCACATGTCATGAGAGCTAATACATCCAATAACGTAGGAGATTGCAGTTGAAGAGAGAGTAGCAATAATCAACTGCATCAATGCCCGGTCATGCATTTTCCCAAATTTTGTAATCATCAGTTTCAGCACCTTTCAACATCAGAAGCTGTATCAAACCGATGTGGACACTTTGTTGATCCATCAACAAATCCTGAAATACCATGACTCTCCAGTAGAATTTGCATTTGAAAGTTCCAGATGAGGTAATTTTGTGTCATCCAATTTAACGGTTACTGCTGTTGAAACTGTAGGAAGTAAAGAGGTAATGGGAGATTGGAGAATCTGTAGTTGAGAAGTTGTTATCATTTTTGAAGTTCAAACGACTGAGATTAGGTAATGAGGAGGAAGAGAATCACAGAAATCACAGGTTGAGAAGAGTGTTTGAAGAGAATTCTTTCAGTTTGACAATATATCAAACAGCTTATAGGCAGATCATTGTTATTGATTTTTTTGATTGAATATGGCGATAATAACACCAGAAACAGAGATTAGAGACAGAGAAAATCACAAAGCTCACAAGATACTAACAATCCTAATGCTCTGATACCATGAAAGACTAGCAAGAATTATAGAGATGAACAAGAAGCAGAATAGAAGTAGAGAAATATACTGCTGTAATGCAGAGGAAGAAGAAGAAAATGTCTATATGTTTTATTCACTTGTTACGTTCCCAGCACTATTACATTCATTTATATACTGCTGTAGATGAAAAGCTTGGTTATGTTTTCTACTCAGCTGTAACAGAATGCATTAACTGCCTTACCATATTAACAAACTTTGCTAACCATTATATTCTCTATTCTCTTTGACATGTGGCTGAAGCAGAGTGGCTGAAGCTGAGGTGGTTAAAGCTGAGGTGGCTGAGGCAGAGCATTTGATATCTTGACACAATTTATACATGGTAATCCTGAATTCCATATTATCTTTTTTTTTTTTCCTCATCATTTTTTTTTATCAAGATCAATTCATGTTTGTAAGAGAATTATAACTAGTGTCAAATTCTATAGACAAGTTTTCCGAAGTTTCTGAAGCTCTCATTTTATGAACGCTTAGATCCAAACAAACGGTTCATCCTGGATTGGGGGAAGCGCTACAAAATCATAGAAGGCATAGCTAGAGGGATTCTGTACCTGCATCAAGATTCTCAGCTCCGGATTATTCATCGTGACCTCAAGCCTAGCAACATTCTGTTAGATGGAAACATGAATGCTAAAATTTCAGATTTTGGAATGGCAAAGCTAATGAAAACTGATCAAACTCATGATGCTGCATCGAGGATCGCTGGAACCTTGTAAGTCTAATTCATAGCAATAATGAAAGAGGTGTGAATACTGAATGCTTATGATTCGCACCATTGCAACTAAGATCTGTTAATGTACCATTTCAGTGGCTATATTGCTCCAGAGTATGCATGGAAAGGACAGTTCTCGGTCAAGTCAGATGTGTTTAGTTTTGGAGTGTTAGTCTTGGAGATTGTGAGCGGTCAAAAACCTAGTTTCCGCAATGGAGATGACATAGAGCACCTTACGAGCCATGTAAGTACAACCATCTACAAATCAAACACATCAGTGAAAGATTTACCCTTCAATATTGTGAATTCACTTCGGATAAATTTTTTAGACATGGAGACGTTGGAGGGAAGGGACTGCTTTAGATCTTATTGATCCCATTTTGAGGAACGGCTCAACAGCTGAAATGATGAGATGCATCCACATTGGGTTACTCTGCGTTCAAGAAAATGTAGCTGACAGGCCGACAACGGCTTCAGTTGTTCTGATGCTAAGCAACTCTTCTTTTACTTTACAAATACCTTCTAAACCAGCATTTTTTATTAGCAGAAGAACATATCAACCAGCTTCTTCATTGATCAGCTATACTTCAAGGATGACGCAATCCCAGCTTGAGACCGTCCCACAATCGAAGAATGAGATTTCAATTACTGAGTTAGATCCTCGATAATTTCCTCATCATATAGCGAAAGAATGGGGTTTGTTATTACTAAGAAAATAATCCACTAAATATTCTTGACTATTTCCTAATTAACAAAGGAAGAAATCAAGGGAGAGAACAATTCAAGACAATCACAAAATTATTTCAGTCATCTTAAAGAGGATGATATATAAAACATCTTGTATAATTTGTTCTACTCTATTTCATTATATATTTTGTTGTATGGCGATATAATTTCTACATGAGTTGAATAAAATATATATAATTAAATTATGGAATTGTGTATTCTTTTATATTCTAAACTTCTTCATTGTATTAGAGCATGTTAATTATATCTTACTTTAAATATTAACTTTTTTAAGGAGGTATTGTCCTGAAACCAAACTGTGTTTTTCGGTGGGATTTGTATCCCTTCTACGACTTATTTCCTCAATTAACATCTCCATCTCCATCACCATCACCATCACCACCTCCATCTCCATCATCTCCTCCATTTGTTATTAGTTCTCCTCCAACAACTAATACCACAATCAGGAAAGGTAGGCTATCTTCTTTTTCTATACTGAAATCATTTCACTTGTTTTACGGTTTCCAGTTTCAGCTTCTTTAATTTCTATCTTAAACATGGCGTGCTTGGCAGGGAAGGAGAATACTGCTTCTCGGACAGTTATTGTTACCTTCGTCCCTTCTGCTATCTTCTTGGCACTTGTTATCCTCATTCTCACCATTTTCCATCTTAGGAGGCCAAGGCAAGAGGTCAAAAGTAAGTTATTGTTTATTGGTTCTTACATATTAAACAGCTTGGGTTCATTAATACGAATCAAACTCACTAGATAATTTGTTTTTCTTCCAAACAATCTACAAATTAACTTTGGAAACAAAACATTAATTAACAACTTGCATTTTGTGAAGATTTCGATGACAATAGTAGCACAAAATTGTGGGAATTCAAATTTGCCACCATCAAACGTGCAACAAACGACTTCTCTGATGATAATAAGCTTGGACAAGGTGGTTTTGGTGCTGTTTACAAGGTACTTTAATGTACAAAAGAAACGGTATCGATTTTTTTATTAAAAAAAAATAATAAGAACTTTGAAGGATAATTCATATTTCAAATTGATGCACTTAATTTTCTCTGTTTCTTTTTCTCAATGGATATCTTTTGAACATCTAGGTGGTTGAATGAGCATTCCCCACAATCTGCATGATATACCGGGCAAGAACGTGGGGAGTGTTATAAAATTGCTAGGAGATGGAAATTAATTTTGGTTGCACATAAGAAAATCACTCGAATTTTAAAATGGATCAAATTAAATTTTAAAAAGAAGGTTTCAAACTAGAAAAATTTTAAAATGGAAGTTGCAGACTCTAATCAAACTATAGGTCTGCTGGCTTACTATAAAATATTTTTTATAGTAACATAGTTATCATGCCTGCCAAGGCTTTTGTATATAGATTAAGTGGGTGTTTGTTTACGCGGTAGCTTCTGCTTTTAAAGCTAACCGCGTAAACCAAGTGTTTGGTAACGCAAGAAAAGCAGATTTTCATTTGATGGGCCCCACAATTTTTCCCATCAAACCATGGTTTTGCAAAAGCAGCTGGGAGCTGCTTCTCTCCGGCTGCTTCTCTTTATTTATCTGGGCACTGTTCATAACAGTGCCCATGCCAAGTGATGCCAGGTGAATTAAATTCACCTGGGCACTGTTCACTCAAAAAGTGAACAGTGCCAAGGTGATAATTCACCTGCAATGCGAGAAGGTGAAGAGAAGCATTCATCTGGCACTGTTCAAGGTGAATTTTTTTTCACTATTCACGTAAGCAAAATTCATTAGGCCGCGTCTGATCCGATAAAAAAAATTAATTTTTTTAAAATTATGTTTTACTAAAAAAACTAATATTTAATATTATTTAATAACACTACATAAATTAAAAGAGCATCGCATGATAAGGAGTATTTGTGAAATTTGATCGCAATTCTAATTTTGTTTCTGATGATATATTTTACCTGATTTTATTACACGCTCAAAAAACCATGGAACCTATAGTCCTTATCGGATGAATTTTGTACGTAATGGAATTATAAATAGTTTAATGGAATAATAAAATATTTTATATAAGTATTATTTATTTCATGATGTAATAGGAGTAATTAATTCTACAATATTTAAATTTAAAATCATCAATATTAATATATATTTTTTAAAAATTATTTTAAATTTAAAATCACGTGAATAGGTTTTTTTTTTTTTTGAAAAACCATGAAAAATGAGTTTAATTTTTTTTTGTTTTTTTAAAAATTATAATGACGTAGCATTTGTGAAATTTGATCGCAATTCCAATTATGTTATTGTCGGGTCCGGCCCAGTTAAAAAAAATTCAGTTTTTATTTTTATTTTAATTGTGTTCTATTCAAAAAATTAAAAGGAGATCACTTGATGACGTAACAAAAGATTCAGTTTTTGTTGTTGCGCGCTTAAGAAACCATGAAAAATATAGTCCTTGTTGGATAGATTTCGTATGTGATGACATTGCACATAGAATAATAAAAAATATTTTATATCAATATTATTTATTTCATGATGTAATAACTGTAGTTAAATTTACAATATTTAAATTAAAAATCATTAATATATATATATATATATATATATTTTAATTATTTTATAACCTCAATTTGAAAAGTATTTTTTTTTAACCAAACACATTAAACTACCTTTTCTTTGACCTCAATTTCAACCCACAGTTTTAACCAAACACCTATTTTTTCAAACCAACCTCAACTAAAAGTACTTTTTATAAAACAACTTTTTTCAAACCACAACCACAGAAGCTACCGCAATACCAAACACACCCTAAGGCTTGAGTTATGGGCTTCTAGGATAACTATAACATATTATTTTTTTAATTAATAATACGATATCATTTAATATATATTGAAGTCTACAAAATTAAATCTAAACGTTTCTAGTTGTCCAATATAGGGATGGCCCATCTAATGAAAATATATATGTTATGATGGTCCATGTACTTCTGGACTAAATCAAGTACCCATCAAAATTGTGCACGCAAAATATAGGTTACAAGCTTTACAGGGCAAACCAGTTTTTATTTATTTGAGCTGATGGGATTCCCTCGTTCATCTCAAATCTTCTAGGCATGAAACAGTTCACATCAACCGGGTTTTTTTTTTAATAAAAATTGACAAAACATGTTTTTTACGGGTAGCTTAAAAAGATACTGCAGGGGCTTTTTTCACAAAAAATAAATTTAGAGAAGTTTGGAAAGTTAAGGAGGATAACCTTTAATTCATCGAATCTAAATCTAAAAAAAGTTGAACTCATGTGAATCAAAGGGCTAATGTCTTTCGTCTTATAGCAATTTTATAAGGCTTGATTTGTTTTAATGTTAGAAGAATAGAAAATCAGTAATTTATTTTTTTTAAAAAAACAAGAAAAATAATTAAATCAGCAATACAAAAATAAAAATAGCTTTATTAGTTATTCAAGTTATACAAAAAAATCCAAACTAATTAAAAAAATAAAAGAACAGTAGTAAAAGAATCCAAATCAAATCAGATTTTCTCCTAATCTACAAGGAACTTATAATGACGGCAACTATTCTTACACATGTAAGGAAGGTTTGTTAAACTATTTCTAATTAATTTTTTTTTTTATGATTTTAGTTTTTTTCTTATTAGATTTAATCTTTATTTTTTTATTGTATTTTTTTTTACTATCAATGCTTCTTTTTTATTATTATATATTATTAAGTTAACTGAATTTATTGTACACAGTTATGCTAATGACCCAGGTATTAAATATTTATTGCTTCCTTAAAATGATTAGCATAGTCTAAACATCATTTTATTACATTAAATTTTTTTTACCAAACTCACAACATAAAATTTAGCAATATAACTAAAATATATCTAGTTCAATGTATAAAATTTAGCAAATATTGCTAACAAAAATATCTAAGAAGTAGCTGGCGCATTTGTATTCCATGTCGAATTTAAAATAAGAAAGGAACAATAATTACAAGGCATTAGCAATATAACGAAGGACCTAATTGAACAATCCGGAAATCTGACATGGTCCTTCTTTTCTATTCTTTTCTTATTGCACCACAGCATTTGGCTTCAAGTTCAACAAAAAACCACAGCTTCTGCTTCCACCAAAACGAATAACGATGGAAACCTCATTGTTAGACCACCAACTTCAATTTGAAACAAAGTTGCACCACCAACATGCTTAGTAACTTGCCCATTACCTTTGGATGTCATCGAGGGTCTCAGAGATGGAAACCTCATTGTTAGACCACTGGGGAGATTTAGTTCTGGATTCATCCGACTCAGTTAACATTGAAGCATTCATCAATGGCAGAATCGACGTTTCTCCGTGCATAAAAAATGCAGGGTTTGAGGGTGCTGCGAGAGTGACAGAGTAGTTACTAAGCATCATAGAAACTTGAGCCATAGTTGGTCTGAGGGCTTCATTTTCCTGAACACAAACTAATCCGATGTTGATGCATCTCATAATTTCACTTCTTGGACCAATATTCAAGGCAGGATCTATCATGTCTAAAGTTCAAAAATTTAGATAAAGTTCATGCACATTATTCAAACAGAATCAATAAAATTAAGCACTGCTGATACTTACATAGGTTAGAAGGTCCTCTCCTTCGTCTCCTATGCCCCTGCCACCAATCTTTCGACCACTAACAATTTCTAAAACTAAGACACCGAAGCTATATACATCTGATTTAACTGAGAAATGTCCACGGATAACATATTCTGGAGCCATATACCCGCTGCATGGAATCATCGGATATTAATTCTAGATTAAACAATGGCCGCAGAAAATCTACTATAAATTATTTCATTTTTGTCCTATCAATTTATTATATTTTGAAAATTTGTGGCAGACTGGCAGTATATACTTACAAGGTCCCAACTACTCTACTCGTGCTATCTTGAGCTTGATCCATAACAAACATTCTTGCCATTCCAAAATCTGAGATTTTTGGATTCATGTTCTCATCTAGCAGAATATTAGCAGCTTTGAGATCACGATGAATAATCCGTAGTCGAGAGTCTTCATGTAGATAAAGACCCCTTGCAATGCCTTCAATGATTTTGTAGAGGATTTCCCAATCTAGAAGTACACGCTTGACTGGATCTGCAAATCAACTAGAACTAGATAAATTACCTGAACTGACCATGGAGATTACATGTTCAAACTCTATCAAGGAACAGCATGACGAATATACCAAATATCAAGTTGTTGAGGCTCGAGTTGGGGAGAAACTCATAGAAAAGAATCCTTTCTTCTTTCTCCCAGGAGTCTAACCAAATTCCGATGCTGAAGCTTGGCAACTAACATGACCTCGTTCTTGAATTCTAGCTCTCCTTGTCCAGATGTCCTAGACAACCTTTTTACAGCTATTTCTTGTCCATTAGCAAGTGTGCCCTGAAATCATGTCAAAATCAGCAATGTGTAGAACAAACTGAATCTAGTCCAAAATTACCAAATGCCTGAAGTGGAATCATATTTGACAGGTGAATGATTTTCCCTTACCTTGTACACGGTGCCAAATCCTCCTTGTCCGAGTTTATTATCCTCGGAGAAGTTACCTGTTGCTTCTCTGACAGTGCCAAAATCAAGTTGGAACAATTCCACATCTTCCATTTCATATAAATCTACACCAAAGCAATCCTAACGCATAAGCAAATGAAAATGCTGCTTCTCCGAAGGGCTTGATTGAAACATTTCTTCATATAAAAGATGGTGTTTTCTAACGAAGTAATTTAAAGCTTCAGTTTGAGAATGCTAAGCCATAAAAAGCTTGGTTTTATGTCCTTAACATTTGAAATAGCCTCTGAAATTACCTTTAACTTCCTCTTCCTCCTTCTGCTTCCTGGCTCTTAAGAAGATGCAAACGCAAACTATAAGAATCACAGAAACAGCTATTGGAACAATGACAATGATGATGATGACATTCCTCTTCTTGCCCTTCTTTCTTAAAAACCAGAAATGAAATTTGATTTACACATGTTTAGAATGAATTTATAGATATGTCTAATAAGTAACAAGTAGTAACATAGTAAGTTAAGTCAATATCAAAAGGTTAACTTCTAAATTGCTGGGAATAGATCATTAATTGAATCGAATCTTTAACAGCCTTAACTCACATACTCAATTTCAAAATAGTTGAAGAAAAGTATTTCATCTAGTCATGCTTTAAGTTGTGCCCATACCTTGTTTTTTTTTTTGATAGTAAACGAGATAATTATATATTAAATAAGCAGCCCCATCAAGTAAGCAGCCCCATCAAGTTGTGCCCATACCTTGTGAAGTTGAAGCTGGTGGTGATGGAACTGTATTATTCGAAGTTGAATCTGGTGGTCGCGGGATTGAATTAGTCGGAGGGTCATAGAAACGGTCTTTTTCATACCTAAAATTACAGCTTGGATAAATAACTCTTCCTCCTTGTCTTGCATCACAACACCGTGGAATAAGTCCTGAAGCATTATACAGGCAATCCCTGCATTCCGAAGCAGATAAATCAGGAGTACACTGTACAAGTGCATATATTTTTTGAAAGTTCTTCGGGACATCTATTTGATCCATTGCATACTTGTAACGAGAATCACCTGCGGCTGCTTGATCGATCAGCCTACCTAACAAAGTCATCCGTGACTGATTGAACCCGACTACATCAGAGACATTAACTCGATCATCATACACCCAAAAATAAGGTCCTTTCTCCATGCGATTAAATATGGAGCGGTTTGTGTAGCGTACCATACAGTTATCTAACCCTCCGACTGCCTCCACAAAGTTTGGACAGAGTCTTACCAAGAAATCACTAGCATTTCTTATGCAAACACGGCAGACATCAGGACTGATATCCGGTCTACAAAGTGCAATTGAATACACTGTGTCGGCATCTTGGCCGTAGGAAAAATTGTAAAAGCCATTGTTTATTTCAGTGTTGGTGTAGATAGAGGTGAGGAGTTGATTGAGATTTGCCTGGTAAGTACTGTTAGTGGTGTAGTTGCCATTTCCTACAGTCTTTATATAACATTACAGGCTGGTCTGATGGCTGCTGTGCCATAGCCAGAACTTTCATGAAAAGAAGACAGACTGAAAAAAGGAATCTTGAAGAAGCCATAGGTTCTGTTTCCTGCCTCTGTATCTGGTAGAATGATATGCAGGATTGTACTTACAGCCCCATTCAGATTTATATGCACTTCCAAGGATTGGTGGTGATTAATTTCCTTGCTTGATTTTGGCATCAAAGCAGGAAATGTTGCTGATTATTGAACGAGATAGTCCAAAAAACTATATTTGTAGCTCGGTCAACCTGGAATCCCATCTGGTGATTCCCTTTAACCAAAACTTAAATATGAGATCCTTTCTGGCCACCTCCTTTGACCAAAGCAGAAATATGAGATCCCTTCTGGTGACCTCCTTTAACCAAATCCGAAATATGAGATCTCTTATGGCGACCTCCTTTAATCAAAACAAAAAAACTATATTTGTAGCTCAGTAAACCTGGAATCCCATCTGGTGATTCCCTTTAACCTGAGATCCCTTCTGGCGATCTCCTTTAACCAAAACCAAAAATATATGTTTGTAGCTCGGTCAACCTGGAATCCCATCTGGCGATTCCCTTTAACCAAAGCTGAAATATGAGATCCCTTCTGGCGACCTCCTTTAACCAAAGTTGATATCGGTATTGTGGTTGGGTTAACCTGAGATCTCTTCTGGCGATCTCCTTTAACCAAAACCAAAAATCTATGTTTGTAGCTCGGTCCACCTGGAATCCCATCAGGCGATTCCCTTTAACCAAAGCTAAATTCGATACTTTTTCTTCTTGATGGCAAGGTTTGAACCTTTCTTTTTTCCTTTTTGAAAATTTCCTAATAGGTTCTTCTCACTTTATTATTTTTCTAGAATCGAAACCGTGATTGTTTGCTTCTATCAACTCAATGATTCTTTCTTCGTCCACAATCTTGTTGGATTACACTAAGTATTCCTCCTATAACAATTCAAAACATTCATGCAATGATTTATGTTAGATGGCATGCCTGCATTCTTACCTGGTTTTGAAACATAGGTCCCATCATCTTCTTCTATTTCATGAAATTTTCTCTTTACATGAGCTTGCTTTTGAAGTCGTATGCTGGATTCATTTCTCATGTTTCCTCTTTTTACCTATCATATCTTTGAGAAGAAGTCTTCAACTTTTTACAAGTAGCTTTTTTTCAAAATGTATGACTTGTCATTGGCTTCTTTGTCATGCTTTTGTCAAATGCTTTAACTTACCTTTTTCAAATCTATGGGCTCTTATCCCATTTTAAAATCACATAAAAATTTTCATGAAATATATTTTATTGCCCCTAGTGTCGGGTATGATCCTAGTCTGGTTTTTTATAAAGAAGAAATTCATTCCGGCTCAAACGGGATCACCAACGATAAACTCTTTACAGAGTGAAAAGATAATGAATTTTTCTCATTTCAAAATACACATTGTTAGGATTGATAAACTCTATTTTTATCTTGAAAGAAATTTACAGGTGATTTATAAATTCATTATGCTATCCAGAGGTAAGGTTGTACTTCAGGGGTAACTTTTCTTAAATTTCATCTTTGACCGATTTATGATACCTTCCTTGTAACCACTCAACCTTGTTTAGAAAGTGCATAATCTCATCATTTATTTAAAGAAAAGGAGGGCTCAAAGATAAACACAAAATCTAGTTGACATCTTAAGCCTTGATTATCAACTAGAGAAAATAAAAGCAAATAAAAGCAATGACAAAAGCATGTTAAGGCAAACAAAGTTGGTTTACATTTTGAAAACTACAGGAGCTTCTTGGGTCACCCCATTCTGAAACTTCTCACCCTGAGCCAACTTGCGCACAAAGGTCTTGGCAAATACTTCTTCTAGTGTGTGGACAGTCAGTCGTAACAGTGCTTCATCTTCCTTCCCCACCTGTGTTTTCTTGTCATCTCCTTCGATCTCACCTTCTTCATTATTGACAATTCTTGACCAAGGTTTTCCAATCCCTTATCCACTATTACTTGCGGCATGACTAGGCAATGGATTTGAATTGATGTTGGGTGTGTCTTCAAATGACACCTATCCTATCTTGATGAGCTCCAACAGCCTTTTCTTGAAAGCATAGCATGTTTCAAGACCATGCCCAAGAATACCAGCATGGTACTTGCAAGTCAACTTGGGCTTGTACCAGATAGGGAATGGTGGTTATAGTGGTAATATGGGGATAAGAGCTATTTGTCCAATGCTTAGTAGTTTGGCATACATGTCCTTCAAAGGCATGGGTAATGGCGGTAGTTGTTCTGAAATGTATCTTTTGTTTGGTCTTTGGTGGTTGTTTTGGTTGTTTGACTAGTTATTTGCTCGATTAGGGGAAAAAGGTTTGCTAAAGTTTATATGGGCAACATGAGAGGTAGGTATTTATGGGTTATATGAATCCACTATCTTGCCATTGGACCCACCATCGAAGTTGTTAACGAGACCTTAAATTTTTCTTCCAATAAAACCCTTCATCTCCAATGGCTCAGCTATGCGTCCAACTTTAATCCCTTGCTCTATTCTTTCCGCTATGCGTACAACATCATAGAAATGCTGAGATGAGCTACCCATTAAATGCTCATAATATGGTGCCTTGAAGGTATTGGCAAACAAAGTTACCATCTCTATTTCTATTAAAGGGGGTTGGACATGCATTGCCTCATCCCTCCACCTTTATGCATATGCCTTTACTGACTCTTGGTTTCTTTTCTCCATTGACATTAGACTTGTTCGATCTAGAGCGATTTCCAGGTTAAACTTGTACTACTTAAGGAACGCCTCCACCAAATCTCTCCAGCTCCTGATCCTAACACTGTCTAATCTTATGTACCAGCTCAAAGCAGATCTTGTGAGGCTATCTTGAAAGAAATAGATAAGCAATTTATCATCACAGATTACTTATGTCATTTTGTTGCAGTAGGATCGAAGATGAGTGTTTGGGCATTCCAAACCGGTGTACTTAATGAAATTTGGCATCCTAAAATCCTTTGGCACCATAATGTTTGGTACCAGACATACTTCGGCTGCTCGTATAGGGTTAAATCAATCATTACCCTCAACTAACCTTAATCTTTTTTCCAAAGCAAATAGCTTGTCCTGATCCATCAAACTGGGAGACCTATTATTCAGGGTTCCCTCCGTTGTTAAGTCAACAGTGATTGGAGGATGAGTTGGCTGGAGAGGGGTGATAGGCACAAAATGTTGTTCATTGGTCGAGTTTGCCCCCTTGTTTTGAGATGCTTGAGGGATGTGAGCTGCTGGAGCTCTTTTAGGTGGTTGTGCTGATGTTCCCTCCCCATTCTTAGCTCTTAGTACTTGCTCGAGTAGGTTAATCAGCCGAGCGACTTTGTTTTTTATGGATTCCAACTCGGTCTGATAATGTGACTCTAAGTGAGCTCTTTCTTCGTTCTCCATCTTGATCTGGATCAGGTGTAGTGGACTTTGGATGTGGGACCTATGTTTCACGATCTAGAATGCATATGATAATTTAAAAAAAAAATGCGTGATGAAAATATGATACACATGTGATGTGTATTTTTCAGAGTTGATTCATGACTTTTGTAATCCTTTTGCCAAGTTCTTATCATAACAGCTTACTAAAACACATTTAGAAAGAAAAATGATTGCATCCCAAAAACCTGTATTGATGAGTTTACCATTATTAATCTTGATGCAAATGAAAGTAAGATACACATTCTAAGGACAAGCTTTATTTATTAAGTGAGAATGGGTAGGTTTTCTATTTGGTCTTGAAGGGTCTCATATTTGCTTAGTGACGTTCTTCGTAAAGACAGTATGGAGACATTGCAAGGAACAATTAAGACACGTATGCCCACCATTGCCAAGCAGGCACTCAGATATAAGTTAGGTGTTTCACGCATCTGAACCTTGACCAATAGTCTTAGGGAAAATCGCTAATTCCCCACTTAACTTAAGGCTTGTGTGTGCTTTGTGCTTTAAAAATCAAAGTAAGTGATGCATGAGACAATTTTATACAATGCATGAATAATACGCGTAAAATAAAAAAATAAAAAACAAATACGCAAATAAATAAAAGGAAAGGCATATTAACAATAAACACACGAAAACACAAACAAATCAAACAAAAACAAAGCTTAGTCTACAAGGTCCCTAGTGGAGTCGCACGTGTGCGGCGTCGCAACGAAAATGGTTCCACTTTAAAATCTAAAATGTAAATATCTATGTGGAGAATATAGGGAGACAAGGAATTCTTGTCTTTTATCGGTGGAAAATGGAATGGGAGTCGCCACCAAGTATTTTGGTCACTAGGAACCCTAACTGGTCTCAGAGATCGGGTACGAGGATTAATTGCGTAAATGGAAGGTATTAACACCCCTAATACGCCTTACTTAGGGTAAACTGCATTGTTTGATTGTCTGATAAAAGCTAAGGTGTTATTGTATTTCTAATTGTTGATCTGTCTACGGTTCAAGAAAAATCCTCCTCAGTAAGGAGGTCCTTATCTTGTTGGGTAAAAACCTAATTGTTCTAACATCTATATGAAAACTATATTTTTTTAATATCAGGAATACGTTTTACATATAAATTCATAATCCTAAATACTAAAAGAAGACAAAAAGATTTTTTTTGAATTTTTGAAATATTGGCCTAGTTCTCATGGCTCTAACAAACTTGTTGTTAAAGCCAAAGTGCATGCTAATACATATATTTTTTTTGAAATTTTCTTTGTTGTATGAAACTGGGCCAGACTCAGCCCCAGAAGGGTTGGGCTGATCTCGGCCTAGCAGTACACTCTGCCTTTTTGGGTTTGGGCCAAACCCGGCCTAGAAATGAAGGCTGGGCCAGAAAAAGGGAAACCCAACAGTGCTGGGCCAGCACCAGCCTGGCCCAACATCCAAAATCCAATGGGGGGGATTATTTCCCCCCTCCCATCCTCCTGCATGCAGAACAAATGTTCTGCATGTAGGAGGAAATGCATAAATGAGAAATAAATGCAAGGGGAAGAAGAGCTTACCTGGCGCGGAGGAGGCGGTGTCTTGCTTAGCGGACTGCTTCGCTGGTGGCGTTGTGGTGGAGGCCGGTGGCAGTGTCGTGGCTAGAAATGAGAAATAAATACATATTGTGACTTGTTATAGGAAAATCCTCAATAAAGTCCAACAAGATTGTGGATAGAAAGAATCATTGAGTCGATAATAACAAAGAATTGGTTTAGATCTTGGAATGAGAAAAGAATGAGATGAACCCTGCTGGTAGGAAAATCTCAAAGAAATGAAAAGATCAACCCTGTTATCAAGAGGAGTCCTCAAGTCAACCCTGCAATCAGAAAGTGCCAAGTTTGTCAACCTTATCCTGTCAAGACTACTTCAGCCAAGTCTTTTTGCCAGGTAAGTCACATTCTATCATTTGGGTAGGTCACCCATTATAATAAGACCACCTTCCACTTTCCATCTGGCTAGGTCACCCATAACAATGAGACCACTTTTCTTGTCATCCGGGTAGGTCACCCATAACAATAAGACCACTTTTCTTTTCCTCCGGGTAGGTCACCCATAATAATGAGATCGTTTTTTTTTTAAAAACCATCATTTTCCATATGGGTAGGTCACCCATCATAATGAGACCATCATTTTTTTTTCAGTTAGGTAGGTTGCCCATCATAATGAGATCATCATCTTCCATCTAGGTAGGTCACCCATCATAATGAGACCATCATTTTTTCTTTGGGTAGGTCACTCATCATAATGAGACCATCATTTTTTCCAGTCGAGTAGGTCACCTATCATAATGAGACCATCATCATTTTTTCCACTTGGGTAGGTTACTCATCATAATGAGACCATCATTTCATTTGGGTAAGTCACCCATAACAATGAGACCAATTCACATTTTGATTATCTTGCATTTGGGTAGGTCACCCATTATAATGAGACCACCTTTCATCTTTCATCTGGGTAGGTCACCCATCATAATGTGACCATCATTTTTTCTAGGTAGGTCACCCATCACAATAAGACCATCATTTTTTTTCTCTAGGTAGGTTACCCATCACAATGAGACCATTTTTTCTAGGTAGGTCACCCATCACAATGAGACCATTTCATTTGGGCAGGTCGCCCATTATAATGAGACCACCATTCACTATTTTCTAGGTAGGTCACCCATAACAATGAGACCACTTTTCACTTTTCACTTTTCATTTGGGTAGATCACCCATAACAATGAGACCGCTTCACATTTTTTCCATCTTCTATCTGGGTAGGTCACCCATCATAATGAGACCATCATCATTTTTCTGGGTAGGTCACCCATCATAATGAGACCATCATCATTTTTCTAGGTAGGTCACCCATTACAATGAGACCACACACACATCTTTGTATCGGTTCTGGTTAAAGGAGATCGTCGGATGGGATCTCAGGTTAACCTAACCAAACACAAAGTTTAGCTTTGGTTAAAGGGAATCGCCAGATGGAATTTCAGGTTGACCGAGCTACACACCAACTTTGGTTTTGGTTAAAGGAAATCGCCAGATGGGATCTCAGGTTAACCCAATCACACACAGAGTTTAGCTTTGGCTAAAGGGAATCGCCAGATGGGATTTCGGGTTGACCGAGCTACACACCGATTTTGGTTCTGGTTAAAGGAGATTGCTAGATGGGATCTCAGGCTAACCTAATTAAAAGGGCAGGTCGCCCGTGAAAATAGACCAGCATCAGTATGTGTGGGCAGGTCGCCCCTGAAAATAGACCACAATAAGCATGTGTGGGCAGGTCGCCCCTAAAAATAGACTAGTGTGAGTATGTGTGGACAGGTCACCCGTGAAAATAGACTAATGAGTATGTGTGGGCAGGTCGCCCTTGAAAATAGACCACTTTTCTTCAAAAATGGCAAATCACCCAAGATAATGAGACCATTTTGTTTTAAAAAGTGATGTCCTTGGATGGGTGGATCACTCAGCAAGCCAAGAAGACCTTTTGTTTTCTTTACAAGTTTACTATGCAAAACATTGAGAAATTTTTGCTTTGTAAGCATTGTAAAGAGGGGGCATCTGTTGCTATCCAAATTTTGACCTATATTTTTGATAAATTTTCAGAAAAATAAAAAATAGCAAAAAAAAAATGAAAAACCCAAAAAATGTATTTTTGATATATTTGCATCATTTTTAGCATTTTCAACGTCATTTCAAAAGAATTTAAATTTTCAAAGGTATTTTGAATGCGTTCAACTTTTAACGCGTTAATTTTACAATCACTGATTTTTCTTATTGAGTCGACGTTGATATTGCTCGCTTTCAAAAATACCAAAAAATAAGAAAAAAAAATTTTTATAAAAAAAAAAAAAGAAAAGAAAAGTTGAGGGACTAGTTTGAAAATATAGGAATATTTTGCCTATAAATACTAGTCTACAGTGAAAAAAGAAGGGGGAGAAAAATTGAGAGGTAGGGGCGGAGAAAATTAACAAGGGGGAACAGTAGAGAGTAAAAGAAAAACCCTAAAAAAAACCAAAAATACCTAAACCTATCCTTTTCAAGGAAGCTGCCACCCCTTTGGCTCTTGATTTCTTCACCCGCTCTCGGTTACCCCCCAGCCCTCAGCCAAAAAAACTAGAGAGCACAAGAGAGCCCCCTGACTCTACTCTTTTAGCTATTCCAACCTCTGCTCCTAGCCATCTTTCCCCTCCCTTTTGAAAAAAAAAATAGAAGACCAAGGCCGCCGCCCCCCTCATTTGAAAAGAAAAACCGGAGACCACCTCCCCGTCTCTGCTTCTCTCTCTCTCTCTCTCACCAAAACTGAAGGCCAGTGGAGCTCCCCCATCTTCCATAGATCTACCATCACTCTAGCCGCCCACCATTTAGGCAAAACAGCGATGTCTTCGCAACGGCGCCGTCCGAAGATCCAGCAGACCCAGCTCACTTCCTCCAGCTAGCTCCACCGTTGCCCACAATCCATCATTAGCGCAGATCAGTCTCCACTGAAACCACCCGGAGCAACCCGAACATAGTGGCAACCCACACACGGGTGAACTCACAGATCGTCCCCTTCCTCATCAACCCACTCTTCTTCATCGATTCAACCCCACATAGCAGATCTGGACCACGAGCCAACGACCGGATCTACCACCAGCAGAGGAAAATGAACCGGGAGGAAGAAATAAGATAGAGGATGGTCTGATCTAAAGGAAGGAAATGATTAAAACCCATTGCTGTTATGCGTTTTCTTTTTGTTGCAGGTGATGGGATTCCTCACCGCCAGCTGGAAAAGGAAGAAGGGATGAAGCTATTACAAACCCCTTGAGTGCCAGTGGCGGTTGCGCGTGGAGAAGACGCGCAGCCACTGTTCCAGCATTGTTCCCGAGGATTTCTTTGTTTTTTTGTAATTTCTAAAATGTTTTTGTTTTAATGCATACGGCCTAGTCTCTCCAAAATAAAGAAAAAAAAATCATCACAACATATTTTCATACAACAAAAGAAATTTCAAAAAATATATGTATTAGCATGCATTTTGGCTTTAACAACAAGTTTGTTAGAACCATGAGAACTAGACCAATATTTCAAAAATTCTAAAAAAAATATTTTTGTCTTTTAGTATTGAGGATTACGAATTTATACGTAAAACGTATTCCTAATATTAAAAATATAGTTTTTATATAGATGTTAGAACGGTTACGATTTTACCAGATAAGATAAGGACCTCCTTATTGAGGAGGACTTTTCTTGAGCCGTAAATAGACCAACAATTGAAATAGGATAACACCTTAGCTTTTTATCAGACAATCAAACAATGCAGCTTATCTTAGGTAAGGCGTATTTGGGGTGCAAATACCTTCCCTTTATGCAATCAGTCCCCGTACCCGATCTCTGAGAGCAGTTAGGGTTCCTAGTGACCAAAATACTACTTGGTGACTCCCATTCCATTTCCCACTGATAAAAGACAATAATTTCTTGTCTCTCCATATTTTCTAGATAGATATAAATACATTTTTAGATTTAAAGCGGAACATAATGTCGCCTCGACGCCGCACACGTGCGATAGAATGACGAGTCCACTAGGGACCTTGTAGACTAAGCTTTGTTTTTGTCTGATTTGTTTGTGTTTTTGGGTTTTTATTGTTAATATGTCTTTCCTTTTGTTATTTGCGTATCTGTTTTTTTTATGCATATTGTTCACGCATTGTATAAAACTGTCTCATGCATCACTTACTTTGATTTTGAGAAGCATACACAAGTCTTAAGTTAAGTGGGGAATTAGCGATTTGCCCTAAGACTATTGATCAGGGTTCAGATGTGTGAAACACCCAACTCATATCTGAGTGCATGCTCGGCAATGGTGGGCATACGTGCCTTAACTGTTCCTTGCAACGCCCCCATACTATCTTTATGAAGAACGTCACTGGGCAGATATGGGACCCTTCAAGACCAGATAGAAAACCTACCCATTCTCACTTAATAAATAGAGCTTGTCCTTAGGTTATGTATCTTACTCTCATTCGCATCATGATTAATAATGTTAAATTCATCAATCCAGGTTTTGAGCTAAAATCGTGACTAAGTACCTTTCTTTCCAAGAATTTGGGCAAGAATCTGAGTTGGCTTAGGTGGCTGAAGGAAAATGTCCAAGAATCGATGCTAGTGGGTTACCTTGCATTACCAAGATAAATCACATGGTAAATGAATTAGGGAAGTTACTGTCTATCATGGAATATGTTGACGAGACTCTTTTTGAAAGGCAATATGGGAGGATTGCACAACTAATGAGGTTGATCTTACAAGCAGCACCAATCAAAGCCCTACTGAATTTTTGGGATCCTAGTTATCGGTGTTTAACCTTCGGGAACATCGACATGACACCAACCTTGGAGAAATACGAGAGGATTCTATATTTTCCAAACAACAGCCACAGGATCTACCGTCGACAAAGATTTGAGGACACAGCTTCAGAGGTAGTCAATTTATTAGGCTTGGGAAAGATCAGCCAATGTAGAGTCACTAAGGGGGTTTTTAAATGGAAGGTCATTGAAGCCCGAATGAAGAACAATGCTGAAGAAGGCAAGTTGGGAGATGAACGATACAGGTTGGTGGCCTTTGCCATCTTTGGACTAGTATTGTTCCCTTCTGAAATCAGAGTCATCAGTTTAGAAGCAGCAAGTGTCTTCATAGAATATGAGCATGACCGGATCAATCCCCCTTCAGCCATTTTGGGAGAAACCATGTTATTGCTCAACCATTGTAAAACGTATGGAAAAGGAGCCATGAGATGTTGCGTCCCCATGTTGTATTTATGGATTATCAATCATATCGAAACACCAAGGGACATCTTCAACAACTTTTGGTGGTTTGACCTGCGACCGTTAAAGGTTACCATAGATGAGACTCGGAAGGACTGGGATGAGAAAGCATGGATAGATAAATATGCAGCATTGCCAAGGAGTAACTTCAAATGGAAAGCACCATGGATGAACAACGCCATTTGTACAATGAGTTGTGGAAGCAAGATATGGGTTCCTTTGATTGGTGTAACCGGTTACATCAGTTATGCGCCTACCCTTGTAACAAGGCAGTTAGGCGGAATGCAGTACACACCAAGAACTCTGGGTTTAGCTGATTTCATCGGTTTATTCAAGCACCAACCATTCCTCGAAGAGATGGAGCTTATCCGACAAGATTGGGAAAGACGCTTGATGGTAAAAAGGGAAGAAGGGAGCAAATTTGAAACATCATTCAGCTAGAATTATGCAGTTGGAATCCGTAAAAAACAAAGTTGCTCGGTTGATCGACCTACTCGAGCAACTTCTAAGAGCTAAGAATGGGGAGAGAACATCAGCACAATCGCCTGAAGGAGCACCAGCAGCTCACATCCCTCAAGCATCTCAAAACCAGGGGCAAACTCGGCCAATGAACAACATTTTATGCCTAGCACCCCTATCCAACCAACTCATGCTCCAATCACTGTTGACTTAACAGTGGAGGGAACCCCGGATAATAGGTCTCCCAGTTTGATGGACCAGGACAAGTTGTTTGCTTTGGAAGAAAAATTAAGGGTAGTTGAGGGTAATGACTGGTTTGACCCTATGCGAGCAGCTGAAATATGTTTGGTACCAAACATCGTGGTGCCAAAAGATTTTAGGATACCAGAATTCATCAAGTACACTGGTTTGGAATGCCCAAACACTCACCTTCGATCCTACTGCAATAAAATGGCAGAAGTAATCCGCGATGATAAACTGCTAATTTATTTCTTTCAAGATAGCCTCGCAGGATCCGCTTTGAGCTGGTACATGAGGTTAGATATTGTTAGGATCAGGAGCTGGAGAGACTTGGTGGAAGCTTTCCTTAAGCAGTACAAGTTTAACATGGAAATCGCTCCTGATCGAACAAGTATAATGTCAATGGAGAAAAGGAGCCAAAAGTCGGTAAGGGCCTATGCACAAAGGTCGAGGGATGAGGCAATGCATGTCCAACCCCCTTTGATAGAAACAGAGATGGTGACCTTGTTTGTCAGTACCTTTAAGGCACCTTATTATGAGCATCTAATGGGTAGCTCCTCTCAACATTTCTACGATGCGGTACGCATAGCCGAAAGGATAGAGCAAGGGATTAAAGCTGGGCATATAGCGAAGCCGTTGGAGAAGAAGGGTTTTATTGGAAGAAAGAGGGAAGGTGATATTAACAACTTGGAAGGTGGATACAAGGGCAAGAAAGTAGATTCCCATAATCCACAAGTACCTACCTCTCAATTCTCCCACATGAACTTTAACCAATCTTTTCCCCCTAATCGAACAAATAACCAGTCGAACAACCAAAACCACCACCAAAGATCCTATACAAGATACACTTCAGAACAACTACCGTCGTTACACATGCCTTTGAAGGACATGTATGCCAAACTGTTGAGCATTGGACACATAGCTCCTATCCCTGCACTACCACTACAACCACCATTCCTAATTTGGTACAAGCCCGAGTTGACTTGTGAGTACCATGCTGGTAATCCCGGGCATGAGATTGAAACCTGCTACGCTTTTAAGAAGAGGTTGTTGGAGCTTATTAGATAGGATGGGTATCCTTCGAAGACAAGCTCAATGTTAATTCAAACCCGTTACCTAAACATGCCCCAAGTAGTAGTGGAGTAGGCATGATAGAAGTTGGAAATCAATGGAAGGCGTTGAAGGTATCCATGAAGAAGTTGTACGACATGTTGGTACAATCAAGATTTTTAGAGACAAATGTGGAAAGCCATTTGGAGGGATGTGATTACTGTGAGTTCCATGGAAGAGATGGACATCATATTGAGGATTGCATCGAGTTTTGCGAAAAGATTACAAAAATGCTAAAAATGGGAGAATTAAGGATTGAACCCATGGAGAGTAGGGGTGAGGTAAGTATGATGGAAGGTCAAGATGAGATGACAGGAGTATGTAGGGTCCAACAAACAGCTAATGGGCCACCAAGAATAATCTTGGTTAAACCTTCCTGCATAAAAGGGAATCACAATGCCATGCCTTATAATTATGGTTATGCATCCAATGTTCGAGCTCCTCTTCCTTTGTTCTAGACCGAGATAAGTGGTTTAACTCGGAATGGTCGTTGCTTTACGCCTGAGGAGTTGAGAAAGGCAAAGGGCAAAGAAGTGGTAGATCCAGACAAAGCACTAGAAGTCAATAAGCTGGTAACGGAAAAGGAGTCGAATGAATTCTTGAAGTTGATCAAGCATAGCGAATATTGCATCGTAGATCAACTAAAAAAGACTCCATCTAGGATCTCCCTTATGTCCTTGATACTCAGCTCTGAGCCGCATCGAAATGCCTTGCAAAAGGTATTGAATGAGGCATATGTACCCCAATACATTGAACATGAAACCATGGAGCATTTGGTGGGGAGGATCCATGCAACTAATTACCTGTACTTCATGGCTGATGAGCTTGATGCTGAAGGTACCAGACATAACAAGCCCTTATACATTACGTTTAGGTGCAAGGACTGCCTCATCGGAAAGGTACTCGTCGATAATGGCTCGGCCCTTAACGTGTTGCCAAAGCACATTCTGGAGGAAATGTTGATCGATGAATCTCATATGAAGCCGAGTACTATGATGGCCAGAGCATATGATGTCTCACCTAAGCCAATAATTGGGACTTTAGAAGTGGAGCTATATGTGGGACCATAAATGTTCCTAGTGACACTTCAGGTTATGGATATCTACCCTTCCTATAGTATGTTGCTGGGAAGACCTTGGATTCATGCAGCGGGGGTAGTAGCTTCATCATTACACCAATGCCTGAAGTATATCATGAATGGGATGTTGGTAACTATCAAGGCCGAGGAGACAGTATCCATGATAAAGATTGTGGATGTACCTTTTATCAAAGCAGATGATTGCAAGGATAACAATATCCATGCTTTTGAGATTGTGAACACTGACTGGGTGCCGGAGAACACAATACTAAGAAGGCCAAGGATCTCAGAAGCAGCAAGGATGGCAACTCAATGCTTCTTGGAGCACGGGATCCCATTTCAGTATAACCCTATCGCCGGGGTACCAGAAGGGGTTAATCCGACAAAGATGAAAAGTGTTGATCAAAGATTTGGGCTAGGGTATAAACCTAACAAGGAGGATCATCAGTGAGCTGCTGGTCAGAGAAGGGAAAGAAGAATAGCCAGAATTAAAGGAAGAGAGCCTGAAGAAGAAAAGCTAGAAATCCCTCCCCTTAGTGTGTCATTCCTAAAAGCTGCCTACGTGATGCAACATGATAAAGGAACTGAAAGTCTGGGTCAAGAACTGGAAAATATGAGCATAAACACCTTGGAGGAAAATGAGGTGGAAGGAGATGACATGAAGACAGTAGTGGGAAAGGGAGATGAAGCACTGCCACAACTAACGATCCACACACTAGAAGAAGTCTCCGCCAAGATCTTCGTGCGCAAGTTGGCTCAGGGCGAGAAGTTTCAGAATTGGGTGACCCAAGAAGCTCCAGTAGTTTTCAAAATGTAAACCAACTTTGTTTGCCTTATCATGCTTTTGTCATTGCTTTTGTGTGCTTTTATTTTCTCTAGGTGACAATCAAGGCTCATGATGTGAAGCCCGAGAATAAAGTATACAAAGAGGGGGAGGTTTATAATAATTCCAAATGTTGTTATAATATAAAATAAAGCAAAAATAATAATAAAAAAATAATACTGAAAAAAAAAAGGGTGAAAGATGTGGCCAAAATGGAATTAAGAAGAGATAGGACTATAAATACCCATCCCTTCTCTCATCCATGGCCGGCTGAAAATAAGAATAATGAGGGGGGAGAATTTCAGATTTTTCTTTCATCAAAACTTGGAGTAAACACCTAAAATCAGTAAACCCAAATAAGCCTTGGAATTATTAAGTGGAGGAGCACAATCGGGTGGAAGAATTAACAAGAAGAAAAGTGAAGAATTGGTGAAGAAAAGAGGGGGGAAAGTGGCTGACAACATACAAGGAAAAGAAGGCTAAGATTCTTCTAAAATTTGTGAAGTAAAGTTTAGATTTCCATCCAAGTAAGGAGTTCTAATTCCAATTTCTATGAAATCAACTTCAATTTGATTATAAGTTTATGCCTTTCTTGAATTGGGAATTAGGGTTCTTTAACATAAAATGTTGGGAAAATGCAGAAATGAGTGACATTAAATGGATTAGAATAATCTAAGTGCCTTAAAGAAAAAAGAAGAGAAAAACGGATAGAGAGAGTTGCAGATTTTGGAGTAAAACCAATAATACTCTGGTGGCCATATCTCAGGACTCCATCGTTGAATCATGCTAAGTTCTGGATATGTTGTTCTAATTACACTTATCTACTAACTGACCGGAGGGATTGGAAGGAACACCCTCCATTTGACAGAAATCATCATCGGGAACTCTTGGTTCCCTTGGCCACGTTCTCTGCTGGATACTGTAGAGAGGAAATGAGAAGTTGTGATGTGCTTAATTAATTCATTTGGTACCAGTGACCTTAAGAGGACATAAAATGAGACGGGAATGCCATGAATAAAGGGAAGGCATGGCTGTGACTGATGAGGAAGCAGGGATTTAAAATGAATTGGAGATACCTTCTCCATTAGCAAAACAGGGCAGGTTCGTTGCCCTGTTTCCTGGGGGGATTTTGGACCTGAAAACTACAAAATTCAGGGAGGTTCCCCTCATAGAAGTGTAGCTAGGAGTGTTAACTTTCCAACGAATCTGACCTCGCCTAATTTGGAGTCCTAGAACTCCAGATACAAATAAAACACTGAGGAGAGGTCGAGCTGCCACCCCTGTTGGCAGATTCGGCCAAGTTGATAAAACGGCGAAATTTAGCCATATCAAGGGTAGAATTTGTTTTCTTTCCTTTCATAAAGTGTGTCTTGATCTTCAAAAAGAATAAAATGTAATCAAAAATTGAATTTATGATGTCCACTTGGACTACTAATGAGCTGAAAAGTTAAAGGATAATAATGGGGAATGTAAGTGATGAGAAAGAAAAGATTTGGTAAAAGAGAAATGAATATTATTTTCAATGTTGATGTTGCGTGTGATATGTGGATTAATATGGAAAAATGATGGGTGTTTGTGGTTTCAGGAGGAACCGCAGGAGGAGTACAGCAACCGCAGGGGAACGCAAGTCGAGCGTCCACAACAGGTAGGTACTTGGTACCTATATCTCCTTTAGTTAATAATTATTTCAACTAACTTTTGAACTATAAAAATTTGGTGCTTATTGATGAGGAAAAAAAAAAAGGGGAAAGGAAAGGTTAAATGACAAAAAATAAAATGGAACGGAGAACTAGATTTAATTTATGGTTTCTTTTGGAGGAAATAGATCGTAACAAGGAATTTTGGTAATGATTGTTTCTCGAATTTGATTTATTTGTCCCTGATATGGGAGGCTAATGATGTTAACCAAGCTGGATAACATCGGCATTACGGGTACGTGAGAGGAAAAAAAAAATATAAACTTGATTAACTATTCGGTTTCAGAATAGTTAATGATATCGGCACGTGACGTCGATATCGGCAAAATTTATAAACTTGATTAACTATTCGGTTTCAGAATAGTTAATGATATCGGCACGTGATGTCGATATCGGCAAAATTTATAAACTTGATTAACTATTCGGTTTCAGAATAGTTAATGATATCGGCATGTGACGTCGATATCGGCAAAATTTATAAACTTGATTAACTATTCGGTTTCAGAATAGTTAATGATATCGGCATGTGACGTCGATATCGGCAAAATTTATAAACTTGATTAGCTTTCCGAGGTGAAAGTTAATGATGTCAAGAATTTTGACATCAGCATACCTAAGAACCCCCCAAGGTAATATGGAACAATGAAAACTAAGAAGAATAAAGAATTCTTATATAACCATTAAAAGGGGTTTATGGTTGTATTTAGAATCTCATATGATTTAAGTAGATATATATGTTGTTTAATTTTATTTTGTAAATTGCTTGTATTTTAATTATTTGTTTTTATTTATATGGAAAATTTATATTTTTGCAAGTCCCTCCCATTCACGTCAGGAATAGATTTAAAGTTCTTTGATCCCTTTTTGTATAAGTTGGGAACTTAGGGATTTGTGATGTAATTTTGTCATGCAGTAAACATGTAACCGATATGGAATATTCTATTCGTAATATTTTGTTTCTGAAATATTAAATGTATTAACCTATGTTTGGGATATTAGAATGTACTAGACTATGTTAGAATATTAAATTGTGTTGTGTGTGTGTGTATATACATATATATATATGAAATTTCGTGTTAAAATTGGCTCTTTTAATTATTAACTTGTGTATGTGATGTAAGATGGAGTTTGGGAATGACTGTGGTCCTGAGCATAATTTAGAATGAGTTATGCAGTTGATTGTACTAAACATGGATGTGATTGTGGATGAGATGTGATTCAAAATGTGTGCAGGTACATTGTCGATAACTTGGGATCTCCCGGTATAGAGGAGACTCTGCCGAAATTTCGTTAGAAATTTTGGCGAGTAAAAAAAAAAAAAAAAATTTGCTTCATCTACCCTTTATAGGGGGAGAGATTAACGAATAAACTAATAGAAAATTTGGGTTGTTACACATGATGTCAGCTAGATTTTGTGTTTGTCATGGAGCCCACCTTTTCTTTAAATAAATGATGAGATCGTGCACTTTTCAAAATTGTCCTTTTTATTCATTTACACCAAACACTTCCCGCTTTCAGGAATCCTGAAAGTGGATCTCCTACAACATCACATACATTTAGCATCAAGGATAGATGGCCAAACTTGAACAAACATGTGATAGCTATGGAAGAGGAAGAGTGGGACGAAAGCTATATCAATGAATTCGCTAGGCTAGTGGAACAACGGGAAAAGACTTGGAAGCCTACCACAGAGGAACTCGAAACCATCAATGTGGGCAATGATTAGCTCAAGAAAGAGTTGAAAATAGGTACCTTAATTACTTCTAAACAAAGGACAAAAATGATCGCCCTATTACAAGGTTATTCAGATGTCTTTGCTTGGTCCTATGAAGATATGCCCGGTTTGGATACAAATATTATAGTACACAAGATACCGTTGGAAGAAGGCTATAAACTAGTCAAGCAGAAGTTGAGGAGGGCCCACCCGGATGTCTAAATCAAGTTCAAGGCAGAACTCGAGAAGCAATGGGATGCTGGCTTTCTAGAAGTAGTTAGATATCCCCAATGGGTATCTAACGTTGTTGTGGTGCCTAAGAAGGAGGGGAAGATTAGGGTTTGTGTAGATTTTCAGAATTTGAATAAAGCTAGCCCTATGGATGATTTTCCTCTACCACACATAGATGTTTTAGTGGACAACGCTGCCCGAAGTTCCACATATTCCTTTATGGATGGCTTTTCAGGATACAACTAGATAAAAATGGCTCCAGAGGATAAGGCGAAGACAACTTTTGTCACACCTTGGGGAACCTATTGCTACAAGTTCATGTCATTTGGTTTGAAGAATGCAGGAGCAACCTATCAAAGAGCAATGATGACTTTGTTCCACGACATGATGCACAAGGAAATTGAGGTGTATGTAGATGATATGATTGCCAAGTCTAAAAAGGGAGAAGATCATGTTGAAGTTTTAAGGAAGTTATTTGAGAGATTGAGGAAGTATGAATTAAGGCTCAATCCTGTGAAATGTTCATTCGGAGTTAAATCAGGTAAGCTGTTAGGATTTATGGTAAGTGATAGAGGTATAGAGGTAGATCTAGATAAAATAAGGGCCATTCAAGCTATGTCTTCCCCTAAAACGGAGAAAGAAGTAAGAGGATTCTTGGGAAGGTAAAACTACATTGCTCGGTTTATAGCTCAGCTAACAACAACATGTGAACCTATATTCTGACTATTAAGGAAAAAGATTCCTGGAACCTAGAATGAGGAGTGTGAGGACGCATTCAATAAAATCAAACATTATTTACAAAATCCACCTTTACTGGTTCCTCTGGTACCAGGAAAACCTCTAGTATTATATCTAACAGTAATTGAAGCAACCATGGGATGTGTATTGCGTCAGCATGATGAAACCGGAAGGAAGGAAAGAGCTATTTATTACTTAAGTAAGAAATTCACCGAATGTGAGTCTAGATACACTGAGATAGAAAGGCTTTGTTGTGCGTTGGTGTGGGCGGCAAAGAGGTTCGACATTATATGTTATACTATACCACTTGGTTGATTTCAAAAGTGGATCATCTGAGGTATATTTGTAACAAGCCCTTTCTCTCAAGCCGAATTGCAAGGTGGCAGGTTTTATTGGCAGAATATGACATAGTGTATATGACAAGGAAAGCCGTAAAAGGGAGTGCAATCGTGGACCATTTGGCCGATAATGCTGTTGAAGATTACGAACCTTTGGATTTTGATTCCCCCGATGAAGATATATTGTCAATAGAAAAAGAAAAGGAGAAGACAGATTGGTGGACCATGTTTTTTGACGGGGCAGTGAATGTATAAGGTAACGGAGTCGGTGCGGTAATAATCTCTCCTAATAAAAAACAATATCTAGTTTCGATTAAATTGCATTTCGAGTGCACCAACAACATAGCTGAGTATGAAGCTTGCATCCTTGGTTTAGAAGCGGCATTAGAACTAAAGATAAAGAAGATAGATATATATGGGGATTCAATGTTGATTATCTATCAGGTAAAGGGGGAATGGCAGACCAAAGAGGAAAAATTGAGGCCGTACCAGGAATACCTATCCACACTAGCAAAGGAATTTGAAGAAACTAGATTCACCCATCTAGGAAGGGAGGGGAACCATTTTGCGGATGCTTACTAGCTGCTATGACTACCATTGATCTCAAGTATAAGGTACAACCTGTACACATTAACATTATAAATGACCCAGCTCACTGTTGCTTAGTGGAAGGAGAGATAGACGAAAAGCCTTGGTATTATGATATCAAGAATCTTATGCAAAATCATGAATATCCGGTGGGAGCTTCTAAAACGGATAAGAAAACCTTAAGAAGGTTGGCCATAGACTTCTATTTAGATGGAGAGATTTTATATAAAAGATCATTTGATGGAACGCTACTAAGGTGTTTGGATGAAACAGATGCTAGAAAGGCATTGCGAGAGGTCCATGAAGGGATTTGCTCAACACATGATAGCGGGCATATGATAGCAAGGAAAATACAAAGGGCTGGTTATTTTTGGATGACGCTGGAGAAAGATTGTATTGACTATGTCAGGGAATGTCACAAGTGTCAAGTTTACAGTGACAAGGTCAATACGCCACTAGCTCCTCTATTTAATCTAATATCTCCTTGGCCATTTGCAATGTGGGGAATTGACGTGATCGGTCCTGTTAACCCAAAAGCTAGCAATGGTCATAGATTCATCCTCGTAGCTATTGACTACATAAAATGGGTGGAAGCTAATTCGTATGCCCACGTAACACAGAAGGTAGTGAAGAGGTTTGTAGAAAAGGACTTGATTTGTCGATATGGTCCTCTGGAAAAGATAGTGACAGATAATGCACAGAATTTCAACGGCAAAATGATAGTGGAGGTATGTACTAAATGGAAGATCAAGCATTCGAATTCCTCACCATACCGGCCAAAAATGAATGGCGCAGTAGAAGCCGCCAATAAGAACATCAAAAGGATTATTCAGAAAATGGTAGTCACGTATAGAGATTGGCATGAGATGTTGTCATTTTCTCTTCATGCATACCGCACTACAGTCAGGACCTCGACAGGGACTACCCCATATTCTTTGGTGTATGGTATAGAGGCAGTGATGCCTTTGGAAGTGGAAATCCCGTCGTTAAAAGTGTTGATGGATTCCGAACTAGAAGAGGCCGAGTGGGCCAAAATGAGATATGAGCAACTGAACCTGATCAATGAAAAGAGGATAGCTGCAATATGTCATCACCAACTTTACCATAAACGAATGGCCAAGGCATACGATAAAAAGGTTAGACCACGGTTGTTTCAAGAAGGGGATCTAGTATTGAAGAAAATATTGTCGTTACCCGGAGACGATCAAAGCAAATGGGCACCAAATTACGAGGGTCCTTACATAGTTGTTGTAACCCATTTTTGGGTCCCCGCAAAAAGTAAAATAAATAGCCGAAGAAGGTTAGAAAAATAACAGGAGGCAGAAGCGCTCGGAAAATGGTCAGAAAATTGGTCAAGGAGTATAAAGATACAAAGATTGGATTTTTGACAATATATTCTTGAAGGATGAGAACCCTATTGAGAAGGAAATTTTGAATTTTGAGGAGAGAAGCCCAAATTTGGATGTTTATGGGTTTAATTGATTTTTTAATTGGATTTATAGGGGATTTGATTGCAAGAAAAATTGATTTTTTAAGTCAATTTGGGCTTTAAATTGAAGAAATTTAAGTTCTGGGGCCAAATTATAATTTTTAGGATTTTATTAAGTCAAATCAGGGGCTTAATTGCATAAATATTGAAGTTTAATGGCCAATTAGGGGTTTAATTGTGAAAATCCGAAACCAGGGACCAATTTGGAAAAGGCGCAAAGATAGGGGGGCTGTTTGGAATTGATTGAGGGGCCTAATTGAAGAAATTGGAAGTTTATTGATCAATTGAGGGCTAAATTGCATAATTTAGAGGCCAAGGACCAAAGTGGAAAAGGCGGCCAACTAGGCGGACAAGACCGAAATTGGCAGCGACGCAATTGAAAGGAACAAAAATAATTGGGGGACTGATGCGAACGTTGGCGCATTTCTGGCGCCACATTTAAATGAAACGGCGCGTTTTCTCCAAAACGACGCCGTTTCATGCGTTTAAAAAAAAAAAAAAAAAAAGAATAGAGACCAAACGGTGCCGTTTTGAACGGCACTGTTTCTCTTCTTCTTCCCCCCCGCAGGCGTAGCAGAGGAGAGGAAAACCGGGGTTTTTGTCCCCGCCTCTCTCCTCACGTGCCATAGCCCGACGCTCCACACCTTGGGACCCCCGAAACCGACGCCGCTGGCCGACCACCCGCCGCGCCACCGAACCCGAGAGAAGCACCTTGGCAGCGGCGCCTGCCGACCGACCGACCAGCACGCCTCGTTCCCCCATGCATGCCCCGATATGCCTATAAATAGAGAAGAAGCAGAGTGAAAAAGAAAGAAGAGAGAAAACGAAAAGGGGGACCCGAAAAAGAAAGAAAAAACCGAGACAGTGAGAGAGAGAGAGGAAGAGAGAGAAACACCATAACAGAGGAGAGAGTTACCAAAAAAACCGAAAGCAAAGGGAAGGTTTGAAACCAGGAAGGAAGTGAGAAAACCGAAACCAAGCAAACGAACCGAGAGGACATCGCCGGACCACTTGGAATTCGCCGTGAGGAGCCGACAGGAGTAGGTCACTGCCACCGCCTCCACCGCAGCCCCACCAGTAAGCCGTCGCCTCCGCTGCGCCAGGTACACTATCCTTTTCCCCGTGCATTTTTTTTTCTGTGAAGCTGGGTTGGGTTGGCCTCCTGCATGCAGGACCGTTCTGCATGCAGGAGGCGCACGGGGGGAAATAATTCGCCCTCCGTGCTGTAATATTTTTCTTCTCTGGGCCAGATGGTTTCTGGCCCAGAAATATGTGGGGCGGGCCAGAAGGATTCTGGCCCAACCCGGCAGTCTGGGCCCGGGCCGGCCCAGACCCAGGTAGTTTTTTTTTTGGGCCGAGTTCGGCCCAACGACTCTCGGACTGGGTCCTGCCCATTTAGTTGGGCCGGCCCAGCCCATTTAGTATATTAATATATTTATAAATATATTACATTTATATATTATATTATTATATTGTGCATTTTTTAAAAAAAAAAATCCAAAAAGTCTAAAAATATATTGTTGTTTGCTTTTCATATATATGCATTGATTTTTTTATATTATGGGGATATAATTTCAGTGTCTAAAAACACCCGTTTTCGTCAAAAAAAAAAATGTTTTCTTGCGTGTTGCATACGGCCACTACTCTAACATGTTTTGAATTTTCCTTTTATATATGAAAATATTGGAAGCTTTGAAGGTGTGTTTTCGCATAGATTTCTTTAACACAAATTATTTTCTTGCATTTGTGGATTTTACAACATGTTTGTAAAACTCCAAAGGGTATTGGCCAATATTCCAAAAACTATAAAAAATCTTATTTTGGGAGGAGAAGTTGTGGTTATTGTTCACCGCTAATGCTTGGATGAAGAAATCCTTAAAAGGACGAACATCCAAAATATTATTGGGAGTAATAAATCTGCGCACATGTTTGAAAGAAGCTTTGGTTGTAATCGAGAACATTTTAAAATTTTAATTTTTTTACTCCACTGTTTACGAGTCGTGAAAAGTATAAAATTGTTTTTTTTTTTTAAATGGTGAAATTTTCTTTGTTCCTTTTTTTCCTTGTCCTTGCGATTTACGAGTCGCCAACTCTTGAAATACTGAGGGAAAAACGAACTTTCATAGCACATGGAATCTCCTTAGATTTCTATCCAAAATAAATTGACGGGTTTAGAAAATGCCAACACACCATAGACTAAAGAGCAAACCAAACACCAAGCAGCTTACCTTAGGTAGGGCGTACTAGGGGTGCTAGTACCTTCCCTTTACGCAACCAGTCCCTTGCCTTAGAATCTCTGAAAGACCAGTTAGGGTTCCTAGTGACCATATACTAGGTGGCGACTCCAAAGAACCAAATCATTAGAACACAACAAAAATCGCCAGCCGATGTCGCGCCTTGTAATTTTTTTTGTGGGGGGGTGTGACAATTGTAAAGAAGGCATTCTCAGGAGGAGCGCTGAAGTTGGCTAGAATGGATGGAGAAGACCTAGCTCGACCTGTGAATTCCGACTTTGTGAAAAGATATTATGCTTGATGTATGTTCCTAAATCAATAAAGCGAAGTTTGGCCATCAATTTCTTTCTTATTTCATTGCATTGATCTCATAGCACTCAATTTATTTTCTAGAATGAAGAATCTTAAAAGGTGGAAGAGAAGAGAAGAAAGATAAGAATAGAGTTTGTCAATCCTAATAGTGCATATTTTTTTTTTTAAAAAAAAATGATTTACGTTATCTCATCACTCACTAAAAGATTTATCATCGGTGGAATGAATTTCTTCTTTATATAAAACGCAGACTAGGATCACATCCCCACACTGGGGGCAATAAGGGATGTTTCATGAAAAGTTTTACGTGATTGAAACGGGACGAAATCCCATAGATTTGAAAACCAAGTTAAAGCATTTGACAATAGCATGACAAAGAAGGCAATGACAAATCATACATTTTTGAAAAAACTATGGGTAAAAAGTCGAAGACTTCTCAAAGATATGATAGGCAGCACGAAAAATGAATCCAGCATATGACTGCAAGAGCAAGCTCATGTCAAGAGAGAGTTTCATGCAATAAAATAAGATGATGGGACCTATGTTTCAAAACCAGGTACGAATGCATGCATGGCATCTAATCATAAATAATTGCATGTATGTTTTTTTGAATCGTTACAAGAGGAATCCTTAATATAAACCAACAAGATTGTGGATGAAGAAAGAATCATTGAGTTGATGATAGCAAAGGATCACGGTTTTGATTTTAGAAAAATAATAAAGGGAGAACTTATATTTTGGTTTTTGGTTAAAGGAGGTTGCCAAAACGGATCTCATGTTTCAACGTTGGTTAAAGGAGGTTGCTAGAAGGGATCTCATGTTTCAGCTTTGGTCAAAGGAGGTCGCCAGAAGGGATCTCATATTTCAGCTTTGGTTAGAGGGAATCGCCAGATGGGATTCCAGGTTGTCTGAGCTATAAACATAGATATATTTTTTTTTGGTTAAAGGAGGTCGCCAGAAGGGATCTCATATTGCAGCTATTGGTTAGAGGGAATCGCCAGATGGGATTCCAGGTTGACTGAGTTATAAACATAGATATTTTTTATTTTGGTTAAAGGAGGTCGCCAGAAGGGATCTCATATTTCAGGTTTGGTTAAAGGGAATCACTAGATGGGATTCCAGGTTGATTAGGCTACAAATATAGTTTTTTTGGTTTTGGATAAATGAGGTCGCCAGAAGGGATCTCAGGTTAACACAACCGTAATACCGATATCAGCTTTGGCTAAGGGAAATCGCCAGATGGGATTTCAAGTTGGTCAAACTACAAATATAGATTTTTTAGTTAAAAGAGATCGCCAGAAGGGATCTCGGATGGAATTCCATGTTAATCAAACCGAAGTTAGAATTCAGAGGATCGCCAGATTGGGATCTCGAGATGACTAAGTTTTGATCATAGTTTTTGGGTTGAGGAGGATTGCTGTAAAGACAAAGTTTCAGATCGATCAAGCTTTGACAAGATCAATTTTGAAAATTCAGTTTTGGTTTATCTTTATAAAACTTACTGTGCAAAGCCCCTGCTCCGTAAGTATTATAAAGAGGGGGCATCTGTTGTAACACATTTTTGGGTCTCCATACAAAAAAATAATAAAAAATAATAAAATAATAATAATAATAATAATAAATAAATAAATATAATAATAAATAATAATAATAAAATAATATATATATGTGGAAAATAAAATAAGATAATAATAAATAATAAAAATAAATAGATAGCCGGAAGAAATTAAAAATAATAATAAGAGGCGGGAGCGCTCAGCAAATGGTCAGAAAAAATTGATTAAGGAGGATAAAAATACAAAAATTAAAATTTTGACAGTATATCCCTGAATGATGAGAGCCTTGTTGGAAAAGAAAATTCAATTTGAAGAGAAAAGTCCAAAATTGGATGTTTATGGACTCAATTGGATTTTATTGAAGGTTTAATTGAATTTATAGAGGGTTTGATTGCAAGAAATATTGATTTTTATGTCAATTTGGGCTTTAATTTGAAGAAATTAAAGTTCTGGGGTCAAATTATAATTTTTGAGGGTTGATTTGGTCAAATCAGGGGCTTAATTGCAAAAATATTGAAGTTTAATGGCCAATTAAGGACTTAATTGAGGAAATCCAAAACCAAGGATCAAATTGGAAAAGGCGCGTAAATATAGGGGCTGTAATTAACAAAATCAGGGGCCAAATTGAAGAAATTGGAAGTTTATTAATCAATTGGGGGTCCAATTGCATAAATCCGAGGCCAAGGACTGAAGTGAAAAACACGGCCAACTATAGGGGCGAAGACTGAAATTGGCAGGGATGCAATTGAATAAATTCTTAAAATCAAAATTACATTGTGAGGACTTAAAAGAACAAAGGATAAATTAAGGACTGATTTGGAAAAAGATGTTGGCGCCACCTTTAAATGAAACGGCGCGTTTTGTATAAAACAAAAGCGTCGTTTCATGTTATAAAAAAAAATAGCTGAATAGTGTCGTTTTGAACGACACTGTTCCCCTTTCTCCTTCCCCTGGATGTGCAGTAGGGGAAGGCAGTTTTTTCTTCTTTCCTCGTTGAACCCGACACGCCACATGCCTGACACCTCCCGAAACCCCACACACTATCATGATGATGCACCAAGGGAGTCGCGCCCTGCCAGCCACGCCCACTGCCCAGCCAACCCGGCGCTGTGGCAGGGCAGCAAAGCTACGCTCCCCATGAGCTGCCATAGGGCAGCAATAGGGACGCCTCCGCTCCCTGTTGCCCTATAAATACCCCCTCCATTGCCAGCACGCGGGAGGAGACAAGGGAGAAAAAGAAAGGGGGAAGAAACCGAAGAGAGAAGAGGAGAGAACAGACAAAAAAAAAGGGGAAAGAAAACCGGAAAGCCATAAACAGGAAAGGGACTATGAGGGTTAGAGGAAAGGGAAAACGAACCGAAAGGGAGGAGAAACAGACCGAGAGGGACAGTGAGAGGTAAAGGAGAGTGGACCGTGAGGATTGAGGGAAAACAAAACTGACACCGGACGAGGTTGGGTCTTGGAAAGAAATATCATTTAAATCAGAATAAAAGGAAACGCAGTAGAAGAGGAGGAGGAGAACGAAGGAGAAGGTAAGAGCAGGAGCCTCTTTCTCTGCCGCTTGAAACCGTAACATTACTGTTTGGAGCCGTCGTCCGTGAGCCACTACACCACCACCGGCCTCCACCGCAGCACCGACAGCGAAGCAGTCCGACCAGCAAGGCAACGCCCCCTCCGCGCCAGGTAATCCTTCTTCCCCCCCCATCGTTTTCTATCGGTGGTGGTAGTTATTCCTCCTGCATGCAAAACGAATAACGTTCTACATGCAGGAGGGTGGGGGGAAAATAATTCCCCCCGCCATCTTTGTTTTTGGGCTAGGCTGATGCTGGCCAAGCATTAATGTTTTTTTGTTCGGGCTAGAATGGTTCTGGCCCAGCCCTGCTGTCTGGGCCGGGTCTGGCCCAGACTAAAAGGGAAGTCTTGTTGGGCCGATATCAGCCGAACCCCTTTTGGGCCGAGTCTGACCCACCCTTTTGGGGCTGAGTCCGACCTAGTAAGTTGGGCCGGCCCAGCCCAGCCCACCTAATATTATATATTATTTATTATAATGTTTTTATATTATTTATATATATAGATATATATCAAAAACAAATTAAAGAATTCTGAAAAATCCTTGAAAAATATTGTTGATTTTCTTGCATATTTTTATCAAAATGGCTTAATATTGGTTTGTATTTTTATACTGTAAAGATACAAATCTAGTATTAAAATACCCGGTTTTCGTCAAAACATCAAAAAAAAATTAAAAATTAAAAATGTTTTGCTTTCAAAAATTCTGAAAAATCCTTAAAAAAATATTGTTGATTTTCCTGCATATTTTTATCAAAATGGCTTAATATTGGTTTGTATTTTTATACCGTAAAGATACAAATCCAGTATTAAAATACCCGATTTTCGTCAAGACATCAAATATATATATATATATATATATATATATATATATATATATATATGTTTTTGTTTTAATGCATACGGCCTAGTCTCTCCAAAATAAAGAAAAAAAATCATCACATCATATTTTCATACAACAAAAGAAATTTCAAAAAATATATGTATTAGCATGCATTTTGGCTTTAACAACAAGTTTGTTAGAACCAGGAAAACTAGGCCAATATTTCAAAAATTCTAAAAAAATATTTTTGTCTTCTTTTAGTATTGAGGATTACGAATTTATATGTAAAACGTATTCCTAATATTAAAAATATAGTTTTTATATAGATGTTAGAACGGTACTTACAATTTTACGCGATAAGATAAGGACCTCCTTATTGAGGAGGACTTTTCTTGAGCCGTAAATAGACCAACAATTGAAATAGGATAACACCTTAGCTTTTTATCAGACAATCAAATAATGCAGCTTACCTTAGGTAAGGCGTATTTGGGGTGCAAATACCTTCCCTTTACGCAATCAGTCCCCGTACCCGATCTCTGAGAGCAGTTAGGGTTCCTAGTGACCAAAATACTAGGTGGCGACTCCCATTCCATTTCCCACCAATAAAAGACAAGAATTTCTTATCTCTCCATATTTTCCAGATAGATATAGATACATTTTTAGATTTAAAATGGAACATAATTTTGCCGCGACATCTAGAATAATTAAAAGGGGAATCATCCCTCACCATGAATGAAGGCATTCTGCCAAATGAAGAAGAAATAGGGAGATAATACTTTGATTCATTTTCTATGTAAATTAGGTATGTATGCATTTATGTGTATAAAGAAAATTAGGTAGAGTGTCAATCGGAAGAATTTTAAAAGGATCCAAATTTTCATCATAATATAGAATTCAACCAAAAATGGAAATATTGAACTTGAGTTTATTTTGACCTAATGTTATGGGGATTTTTACGGGATTGTGGTTTGTTGAATGCCAAATGAATTGTGTTATGTTTGAAATAATATATTAATGTGAGGAAAATTTCATTTTTTATGGAATTTTAAGGTTGTTCAAATGGATAATAAAAGGGGAGTAAAAGGTTAAATTAAGGTGTGTGGAATTATGATGAAAAATATGTTTTTAAATTTACTTAAAATGAAGTAAAGTGACTTATGAAAAAAAATTGAAAAACTCATCATGAAAATAAAAAAATAAGGTCATTCGGTCAAGAATTGGTTTGACAAGGAAAATGAATTAGTTTCAATGGTATGAATAAATGTAAGGATGTGAAGTTACTAAGTTTGTACATGATAGGTTGAGTAGGCAAATAATAATAATAATAATAAAATTGTTAGGCCATGTTTAAAGATATTCAGTTTGGAAAGACAAGTAATGAAAGGAAAGGAAATAAATGAATAAATATACGAATGCATGTGTCATGCGATTTTAAATTTAAATGAATTTTACAATGGAATTTCCAATTATAGAGCCACATTTGATATGTATCTTTAATGATATAGGAGAGATTGCAGGATCTATTCAATAGCGTGGGATTTTTGCGCGAGTGCAAGCATTAGGTAGGTGTCTTACGTACACCTCAAACTTTTGTTTTTTTTACAGTACTTGTTAGAGTTAAATAAATGGTATTTTCTATAAATGAACTTGTGCTTGTGTAATTGTAAATGTTTATGTCGAGGAAAATATAGTGGACTAGCTGGCTTGGATAGAGTTAGTGGCGCTATTGTACTGACTGTCGAGTTAGATATATAATAACAAAAATGAAGTGTATTGATTTTAGGGTGATCAATTAATTGTATATTATGATTAAATTATTGATGCTCAATTTATATATGTATACTGATGATGTGTATGTGTTTAAATAATTTATATAAAGGAAGTACGTGTTCGACACCTTGGAGTAATTAATTAGTTTATATTTTTTTTATTGTAGAAGGAATTTTTTTAGATTGTAAATTCTAGTGTTGGTTACTGGAACTAATGCCCTGATGAATGGGCAAGCCTTGAAAAATTATTTTCTGGTTACTGGAAATAATGCCCTGTTGAATACTAGAAATAAAGCCTTGTTGAATGGGTAAGCCTTGAAAAATTATTTCCTGGTTACTGGAATTAATGCCCTGTTGAATACTGAAAATAATGCCCTGATGAATGGGCAAGTCATGAAAAATTATTTCCTGGTTACTGGAAATAATACCCTGGGGAATGGGCAAGCCTTGAAAATTATTTTCTAGTTATTGGAATTTATGCCTGGTTGAATGGTCATGTTAAGAAAATTAATTTACTAATTAATGGGATAATCACTCGATGTAAAATAGATTAATTGTAAAACTTTGAAGTTAAATATGTTGGTTTGTGGGAGACACTCTTGATATTTTTATTTTAGTAGATTTATCTCTACATCTAGAAGAGAATTTATGAAATTAGAAATTTCAAAAAGAAAATAAGACAATTTATTCGATGATATGAAAGTCACTTTAATGAATATGAATAGTTAGTCCTTAATCAATTACTTATTGAAATGTGCAATTTTGTTTTAATCATGTTTAATGCGATTATGTTGTTAGATACATCGCACCCTCGATCTGGAAAGTAGATACTTGGATAAATAATTTTGTTATGTGATTAATGTAATTGAAAGAACTAATATTTTGTTGTAATATACTTCCATATCTAAAAATTGTAATGTTTAACTTATTATCTTGTGTATGATGTAATTTATAATGTTATTATTATTAAGTTGAATTATGGTTGATTGTATATATACTTAAAAAAAAGAAAAAGAAAGAGACAATGCATGTTATGATTTTTTTTTGCTTTTATCATAGTGTTTTATAGAAATTAGAATTGAGATATTAAAATATGCTTGAGTTTTGAAAGTCCAAATGATGGGACGAATATTGTGATTGATGTAACAGGTTGAGAAATGATTGAGTCGATAATTTGGTATCTATAGAATACAAAGGAAACTCTGCCAAAATTTCAAGAAAATAATATATATATATATATATATATATATATATATATATATATATATATTGAGTTTACAAGTTGAGACTGTTACATAGCTGAAAATTTGGGAGAAATTTGGTGGAACTATTATAAAAACAATTTCCTGAAAATTTTCAATGTATCGCGAAAAAGGATGTCAGAAATCGAGGTTGTTACACATTATGTCAATATCCCCATCCTTTTGAAGACTCGCCACATTAAGTAAGCAAACCTACCCATTTTTGTTGCAACTCATTTTTTATGTTAATTTTTACATTTTTCTGTAGTATATGTAATTTGTTTTTATGTTTACTTGTTTTATAGCTTTTTCATTTAGAAATTTATTGTATGAATATATGATTTTATACATGTTAGGGTTTGTTCGAGATTTTAAGGAATTATATTTGTTTGTCATTAGATAAAATTGAGTTTAATTTTGTGATTTAATCGTGATATAATGAATGAAATGATGAGTTATTAAAAAATAAAAAAACATTTCACAATCTAAACTTTTTTTTAGTTATTATTTTTTTATATATTTTATCATTGTTTTAAAACCCGGACCGGCCCGGCGGGTCAACCCGGACCGGACCAGACCGGCCTGGCAGGTCGACCGAGGACCCGACCGACTCGGGCCTGGGACCGGTCCGAGTGAAGGCAAAAACCCGCTTGGGAATTGGCCCGGGAAAACCTGGTCGACCCGACGGGTCGACCCGGGACCGGGGCCACCCGGTCAAACCAGGGTGAGACCCGGTCAATTTTATTTTTTTTTTGACTGTCATAAAACGACGTCGTTTTTAGCTTTCTAAAATGACAAAACACTGAAGACTAAAGAAAGATTGAAGAAGAATGAAGCAAAATCATTAAATTAGTAACCTAATTCCTCTTTGAAACCCAATTGAGGAGCTGAGGAGTAGGGGACGTCGACATCTGACCATTGATCGTGAAAAAGGTTTGAATCTCCTTCTTTCACTCTTTGTTTTCTTTATTCTTGGCCGTTTTCTCATTTCTGGCATCAATTTCAATTTTAGAACTCTCAATTGATCTGTTACCATCGAGCCCAATCGCTGCCATCGATTCATTGTTCATTGATTCATTCGTAGCCCAGTCACTTCAGGTATGTTTCTCTAGCTCGATTTCTGTCTTTTCTTCTGCCAGTCAACTCAATTTCTCTAGCTTGATTTCAACTTCTGCCAAAAAAATAAGAACTCTGTTGTTTGCATGATGAACTCTAGAATGTTGTTACTTAATTTGTTGTTACTAAACTCTCTAGCTCGATTCATTGTTCGTTGATTCTTTTGATGTTGTTACTGTGTTACAGTGATTCGGCAATGAAAAAACGTTGTGTAGAGGCTGCTAGTTTGTTAATTTTTATGACTGTTTTATGTAAATATTGTTAAAGATTGTAAGGTTTAGCTTACAATTTGGAAATATATGTAAAGATTATGTTGTTTAATGTTTATGACTGTTTTATGAACAAGATTATGACAGTGTATTGTGTGGAATTGGATTGTTAGTGAATTTTATTTCAGTGTATTGTGTTGAATCTGTATTGTGTGATTAACAATAAGGCTGTCATTGTTAATCCAATGAATGGATTGCAAAGTGAGTTCGCTTGAAATTATATTCCCTCTTATAAATTATGTCAGGTCTTAAAATGTCTTCACATGATGGTAGTACTCCAAGTAGTGATCCTTCAACGGCCCAATCATCTCAACCTTCAATTTCCATGTCAAGTGGTAGTAGAGGAAGAACAGATTTAGCATGGGGTCATTGTAGAGAAACTCCTGAACTTAGTGTTGGATGTAAAAAAACTAAATTAGTTTGTTTATATTGTGCTAAAGTATTTGCAGGTGGTGGTATTAATCGATTTAAGCAACATTTAGCTGGAGCTAAAGGAGAAGTTGAACAATGTCGCAAATGTCCTCCTGATGTTCGACATCAAATGGTTTTGAATCTTAAAGGAAATGCTGATACAAAAAAAAAAGAGTTAGAGAAATACAAGCAGAATTCAATCCATTTAATGCACAACAAAGGGAGCATGAAGAGATGATGATTAGGCACTTAGAAGTTGATGATGATGATGATGATGATGATGATAATGAGGATGTCAATACTAAAAAACATATGTTACCACCGAAGATTGCAAAAAAGAAAAAGATTCAAAGCACCAACACTATAAAACAATCGACTACAAGTTATGGGAAGCAGAAAAAATCTACAACATTAGGGACATATTTCATGCAGAGAACAACTCCTGGTGCTCAAAAGTCTCTTTAGAATTGTTGGCAAAGGAAGGAAGCAGTTGAACGGTGTGATCTTGCTTTAGCGAAGTGGATGATTGATGCATGTGTGCCATTTAATGTTGTTAATTCTGTGTATTATCAGCATGCCATAGATGTTGTAACAGCTATGGGTCCTGGTTATAAAGGACCAAACTTGCATGCTATTCATGGTTATTACTTGGTAAAAGCGGTTGATGAAGTCAAGATTTATGTTAAGACTTATCGAGAGATTTGGAAGAAGACTGGTTGCACATTAATGGCTGATGGATGGACAGATCAGAAGAGGAGGACTTTAATTAACTTCTTAGTATATTGTCCTAAAGGAACAGTTTTTTTGAAAACGTGGATGTATTAGATGTCTCCAAGACTGCTAGATTGTTGTATCAGTTGTTTAAAGAGGTTGTTTTGTATGTTGGGGTAGAAAACATTGTGCATATGGTGACTAATAATGCTGCAAATTATGTTGCTGCTGGCAAGTTATTGATGGAAGAATTTCCTTCAATATTTTGGTTCCTTGTGCTGCTCATTGCATCAACCTCATACTCCAGGACATTGGTAAATTGCAGTCAGTTTGTTGTGTTGTTGAGCATGCTTCTAGTATCACAAAGTACATTTATAATCATTGTTATCCATTATATTTGATGAGGAAGTTCACTGGAGGAAAAGAAATACTTTGTCCAGCTCCTACTCGTTTTGCTACCAATTTCATTGCATTGCAAAGCATTTTAGCTCATAAAGATGAGTTGAGAGCTATGGTGACATCTAGGGAATGGATCTCATCTGCTTATGCTAAAGATAGTAAAGGAAAAAAGTTTGTTGAGAGTGTGCTAGACACTCTGTTTTGGGAAGAATGTGCAATAATTGTGCGAATGAGTGAGCCTTTAATTCAAGTTCTATGAATGGTTGATGGTGATGATAGACCTTCGATGAGATATTTGTATGATGATATTCATCATGCAAAAGAAGAAATGATGAGGAGATTTCAAAAGAGAAAGGCTAGAGCGAAACCTTTCATAGACATTATCAATAATCGGTGGGATGGACAATTTTATAGAAATCTTTATGCAGCAGCATTTTGGTTGAATCCTCAATTTCAATATGATGCAAATATAATGGATAAACATATGAGCACCATTTTTGGACTTCTAGATGTTCTTGAGAAGTATGCACATGGAAATCTACCATTGCAAAGTAAGATTACAAGTGAGATGAAGTTATTTAGGAATGCTGAACATGACTTTGGTCGAGTGTCCGCAATAAATAATCGCACCCTTATGCCTCCAGGTATATAATTTTTATATTTAAAAATATTATTTGACATAGTCTCCTTTTACTTATTATTTTTTTGTATAGATGAATGGTGGATGACATATGGAACCAGCACTCCAAATCTATAATAGTTGGCTATACGAGTGTTAAGTCAAACTTGTAGTTCTTCAGGATGTGAGAGAAATTGGAGTATATTTGAACATATTCATTCCAAGAAGAGAAATAGATTGGAGCACCAAAGGCTTAATGACCTTGTTTACGTCCACTGCAATCTAAGATTGAAACAAAAGTATTTTTCTTTTCTCTAATTCCTTAAATATTATTTTATCTTGTTTAGTAACATTATTAATACTTATATTGTGTTTATCTTCACTTTTAATATATATGAATTATTGGAAAGGATGAAATTATGATCTAATTAATGTTGAAACAATTTGTGACATTGAAAATTGGGTAGTAGAAGATGACCCGTCAATCTTGACAACTGAAGAAGCAGAGAGTTTTCACCAAGCTCTATCAACTATGACCATACAAGATACTTTAGATGATGGTAATTAATGATTGATTATTTAGTGATAAATATTATTTAAAATAAAGTTTTGTTGAACACATAATATTTATTTATTAATTGTGTTTGAAATGTAGATGTCATAAATGTTAATGATATTGAAGATGATTGTGAAGATGAAGTTTCAAAGGAGCATGCTGATGATTTATTAGGTGTTGACGAGATTAGCTCAATTCCATCAACATTTGATCCAAATTTTGCTCATATGGAAATAGAAGAACTTAATATGTTAATTCAACAAAAGTGAATGTATTGTTAATTTAGAATTTATGTTGTTGGATGTTTTTTTAAAAATATTTTAGAATTTATGTGGTTGGATGTTTTGTTTTAAATATTTAAGAATTTATATTTGGTTTGTGTTTTGGATATTGAATTAAATTTATGTTGTTGGTTTATAATTTAAATTTGGTTTATGTAAGTGTTGCATTGTAACTAGTTAAGTGTTTTTTCTTTTATAGGTTTTTTTTTATGGTTGACCTGGGTCAACCCATCTGACCCGTAACCCGATTACTTGACCGTGTCGATAACCGGGTCGGATTTTAAAACTATGTATTTTATGACTTATTTTTTTATCAAGAAACATATAACATCTAATTGCATGAGATATACGAGGACGATCCTTCGACTTATCCAAAACTCGATATGAATTTGTGGTTGTACGCTAGATCTACTAATGGACCTAATATAAATTAGGTTTATGGTATCTCCCACACTATAGACAAGAATATACAGGTGGGTTGTAGTGTCTTGACCCTACAACCATGACTGAGCCAATAATCATTAGTCATCCATGTGATTGTACAAGAACAAGTTCAAGCTAAGATAGCTCAACTTAGGGTTGTGGAAGCTGAATTGAGGGATATATTGAATGTCTTCGAGTAGGTGGTAGTAAATCTCACTAGTACCCATGCTCCACCTTATTGCCTTCCTATTTACGGTAAAGATTCGCCTTTTCTCATCCTCTAGACATTGTCCACTAGATAGATAAATTATATTTAATAATATTTTTTAAAAATAAGAATAAAATTTTTCTCTTTTTTTATCATTTTAATTTAATTATTTTTTAATTTCTTTAAATTGTATTGCTTGTTGTAATTGTTTTTTAAATAATTACATATAAAACTAATGAAATTATCGACAGAATATGAAATACCAAAAGAGTTACCAACAAATTAATTCTATCAGTAATATGCATATAATCACCGGTGAATTTATCATCAGTCTATTACATTGGTAACACAAATAAAAATATAATTCTTGGATGGAATTAATTATGTTCGTAAAATGTTACAATCATGAATGAAGAAGAACTGTTCCTCGCCGCGAACCATCGCTTGCTGCCATAACACCACTACAATGAACGACTGCATCGCCAATGCATGTCACCGCCAAATCAGCCTCTCTCTCCTCTCCCCTTCTCATTCTTCTTCTTCCACTTCGGGTGCTCTCTATCAAGGTTGTTAAAATTACGATTTAACTTATAAATTGTATGATTATCGCCTTAAAATCAACTTAGGGTCTAGGAAATTCTAACACGGCAACGCTAGTGTGGGACATCGGGTAGGTACAATTTTGCAGTCGACAAATAATTCTAAAAGTTAGTATGGGACAAGAAAAAACAAAAAAAAACAAAAACAAAAAAACAAGAACAGCTGTATGTGACTGAGTCTATTGACTTTTTTTTAGTCACAGCCAATGAGTCTTCCACGGAGTCTTTGAAGGATTTTAAACAGTCTAAAGGCAATTAAGCAGCCAGAAATTGGGACCACAAGCAAAGTCTAAAAGCAATAGATGACTCCATCCAAATTGCTACCCCTTTTTTTTGTCTTAAATTCGTTAACAAATTGGCATGAGTGGCCAATAGCCTCATTGCCATAACCATCTCACCTTGTCCACTAAATAGATAAATTATATTTAATAATATTTTTAAAAATTAACAATAAAATTTTTCTTTTTTTATCATTTTACTTTAATTATGTTTTAATTTCTTTAAATTGTATTGTTTGTTTTAATTGTTTTTAAATAATTACATATAAAACTAATAAAATTATCAATAGAATATGAAATACAAATGAAGTTATTGATAGATTAATTCTATCGGTAATATGTATATAATTACGAGTGAATTTACCATCAGTCTATTACATCGGTAACACACATAAAAAAGTAATTCTTGGATGAAATTAATTATATTTGTAAAATGTTACAATTACCAATGATGAAGAAGAACCGTTCCTTGCCGCGAACCATCGCTTGCTGTCATAACACCACCACCATGAATGACTGCATCGCCAATGCATGCCACCATCAGAACAGCCTCTCTCTCCTCCCCCCTCCTCGTCCTTCTTCTTCGAGGTGCTCTCTATCAAAGTTGTTAAAATTAAGATTTAATTCATGATTTTATAATTTTACTATTAAAATTAACTTAGGGTCTAGGAAATTCTAACACAGCAACGCTTGTGTGGGACATCCGGTAGGTCCAATTTTGAAGTCGACAAATAATTCTAAAAGTTAGTATGGGACAAGGAAAAAAAAAAAAAAAACCAGAACAGCTGTATGTGACTGAGTCTATTGACTTTTTTTTTTTTGTCACAGCCAATGAGTCTTCCACGGAATCTTTGAAGGATTTTAAACAGTCTAAAGGCAATTAAGCAGTCAGAAATTGGGACCACGAGTAAAGTCTAAAAGCAATAGATGGCTCCATCGAAATTGCTACCCCTTTTTTTGTCTTAAATTCGTTAACAAATTGGCATGAGTGGCCAATAGCCTCATTGCCATAACCATCTAACCTTGAGTGCGAAGTTAATATTTCCTTTGATGAAATGGGCTCTAAAACTATCGTCTCTCTTCTTTTCCATCTTATTATCGTAAGCATCACTCTTGCCGATGCTCAATTCTGCTATACCACAGGAAACTTTACAGCTAATAGCACCTATGCAAAAAACCGAGACCTTGTTCTCCGTTCACTAGCTGCCAATGTCACAGCCAATGGGGGTTTCTATAATACTACAATAGGTTTAGGCAAGGACACAGTTTATGGTCTTGTGTTCTGTATGGCTTCCGCATCAACTGCAATTTGTTCCAACTGCGTCAATTATGCTATTCAAACTCTCATGGCAGCATGTCCCAACCAAAAAGAAGCAATTTCATGGGGAGGGAATCCAGTTCCATGTTTTGTACGTTATGCGAATCGTTATTTTTTTGGATCACTTGAGCTATCTCCTACTGATGCTGGATATAATCCGGGTATCCTTGACTCATCTTTTAGACAGTTTGATCAAATTTGGAGTGGTTTGAGGGAGACAGTAACAAGAGCTTCCACGAGCTCATCCAGGCTGAAGCCAGAAGCTGAGACAGCAGACCTAACATCCACTCAAAAAATGTATGTATTTATGCAGTGCACTCCTGATGTATCACCGAGTAATTGCAGAGAATGCCTACAAAAATGCGTAGACTACTATAAAAGTTGTTGCAACGGGTATCAAGGAGGTTATGCCCAGAAACCAAACTGTGTTTTTCGGTGGGATTTGTATCCCTACTACCACTTATTTTCTCAAGTAACATCTCCATCACCTCCATTTGTTATTAGTTCTCCTCCACCAACCAATACCACAATCAGGAAAGGTAGGCTAACTTCTTTTTCTATACTGAAATTATTTCACTTGTTTCACGGATTCCAGTTTCAGCTTCTGTAATTTCTATCTTAAACATGGCTGTGCTTGGCAGGGAAGGAGAATACTGCTTCGCGGACAGTTATTGTTACCATCGTCCCTACTGCTATCTTCTTGGCACTTGTTATCCTCATTCTCACCATTTTCCGTTTTAGGAAGCCAAAGCAAGAGGTCGAAAGTAAGTTATTGCTTATTGGTTCTTACATATTAAACAGCTTGCGTTCATTAATACGAATCAAATTCACTAGATAATTTTTTTTTCTTCCGAACAATCTACAAATTAACTTTGGAAACAAAACATTTAAAACTTGCATTCTGTGAAGATTTCGATGAAATTAGTAGCACAAAATGCTGGGAATTCAAATTTGCCACCATCAAACTTGCAACAAACGACTTCTCTGATGATAATAAGCTTGGACAAGGTGGTTTTGGTGCTGTTTACAAGGTACTTTATTGTATAAAAAAAAGGGTATCGATTTTAAAAAAAAAAAACTTTGAAGGTTAATTCATATTTCAAATTGTTGCATTTAATTTTCTCTGTTTCTTTTTCTTAATGGATATATGCTGTAGGGTATACTTGCAGATGGACAAGCCATAGCTGTAAAGAGATTATCAAGTAATTCTGGGCAAGGAGCAGTGGAATTTAGGAATGAGGTAGGGCTACTAGCCAAACTTGCTCACCGGAATCTTGTTAGGTTACTGGGTTTCTGCTTGGAAGGAACAGAAAAGCTTCTAATCTACGAGTTTGTGCCTAATTCAAGTCTCGATCAATTTATACATGGTAATCCTGAATTCCATATTATCTAATAATTTTTTTTCCTCATCATTTTTTTTTAATCAAGATCAATTCATGTTTGTAAGAGAATTATAACTAGTGTCAAATTCTATAGACAAGTTTTCCGAAGTTTCTGAAGCTCTCATTTTATGAACGCTTAGATCCAAACAAACGATTCATCCTGGGTTGGGAGAAGCGCTACAAAATCATAGAAGGCATAGCCAGAGGGATTCTGTACCTGCATCAAGATTCTCAGCTCCGGATTATTCATCGTGATCTCAAGCCTAGCAACATTCTGTTAGATGGAAACATGAATGCTAAAATTTCAGATTTTGGAATGGCAAAGTTAATGAAAACTGATCAAACTCATGATGCTACATCGAGGATCGCTGGAACCTTGTAAGTCTAATTTATGGCAATAATGAAAGAGGTGTGAATACTGATTGCTTATGATTCAAGCCATTGCAACTAAGATATGTTAACGTACCATTTCAGTGGCTATATTGCTCCAGAGTATGCATGGCAAGGACAGTTCTCGGACAAGTCAGATGTGTTTAGTTTTGGAGTGCTTGTCTTAGAGATTGTGAGCGGTCAGAAACCTAGTTTCCGCAATGGAGATGACATCGAGAACCTTACGAGCCATGTAAGTACAGCTATCTACAAATCAAACAAATCATTGAAAGATTTACACGGATATTTACCCTTCAATATTGTGAATTCACTTCGGATAAATTTTATAGGCATGGAGACGTTGGAGGGAAGGGGCTGCTTTAGATCTTATTGATCCCATTTTGAGGAACGGCTCAACAGCTGAAATGATGAGATGCATCCACATTGGGTTACTCTGCGTTCAAGAAAATGTAGCTGACAGGCCGACAATGGCTTCAGTTGTTCTGATGCTAAGCAACTCCTCTCTTACTTTACAAATACCTTTTGAACCAGCACTTTTTATTAGCAGCAGAACATATCAACCGGATTCTTCATTGAGCTATACTTCAACGATGACGCGATCCCAGCTTAAGGCTATCCCACTATCGAAGAATGAGATTTCAATTACTGAGTTAGATCCTCGATAATTTCCTCATCATATAGCGAAAGAATGGGGTTTGTTATTGTCAAGGAAATAATCAAGTAAATATTCTTGATTATTTCGTAATTAATAAAAGGAAGAAATCAAGGGATTGAACATTTCAAGAAAATCACAAAATTATTTCAATCATCTTAAAGAAGATGATGGAACATCTTGTATAATTTGTTCTATTCTATTTCATTATATGTTTTGTTGTATGACAATATAATTTTTACATGAGTTGAATTAAATATATAAACTTAAATTATGGAATTATAATATTTTTTATATTCTAAATTTCTACATTGTATTAGAGCAAGTTAATTATATCATACTTTAAATATTAACTTTTCTTTTTTGGCATGTGACTTTATATCGTCTATTCAATCACTTTAAAACAGTGTGTTTTTTAATTTTTTTTTTATTGTCTGCCTTCTATTTTATTTCAATGATTCATCAAATCTTGAATTATTGATTCATCTTCCTATTTGGAGTATTTACTCCTTTAAGTCTTTATCATTTATTGCTATGAAAACCATAAATGTGCCTTTTTGTGGCATAACTTTTCTATTTGGAGTATTTACTCCTTGTTTATTGTTATATCCGAGAAGAAAACATGAAATTTTGACTTTGAATTTGATTTACGGTTGTTCCCATAATATTTTTAGGTTGCAAGCATAAAATAAGCTCAACCTAATTATTGATTAATAATGATTGTTTATTGATAATGGTCACTTTAATAAGCAGGCGAGGCTACCATGACAATACAGGTGATGTTAATATATGCTCATGAAAATTAAATTATCATTGGTATGTTAAGTAATAATCAAGGTAAATAACCAATAAAAAATGTTTTTATTATTATTATGTTTGTATCCCTACTCTTTTGAAGACTCGTCACATCAAATAAGTAAATCTATTCATTTTTTATTTTATTGTAACTCATTTTTTTATGTTAATTTTTTATATTTTTTGTGTAGGATATGTAGTTTGTTTGTATATTTACTTGTTTTATAGCTTTTTCCTTGAGAAATTTATGGTATAAAGATATGATTTTGTACTTGTTATGGTTTGTTTGAGATTTAAAAAAAAATTATATTTATTTGTCATCTGATGAAATTAAGTTTGATTTTATAATATATGCATAGTATCATAAAAACATTTCACAATTTAAATACTTTTTTAGTTATTATTTTTTATTTATTTTATGACTAGTTTTTTTTCAATTTTTTTTTTAAGAAACATATAATAGTTGATTGCATAAGAGATACAAAGACGATTCTTCAACCCATCCAAAACTCAATCTGAATTTATGGTTGGATGTTGAATCTACTAGTAGGTATATAAATCAAGTTTACAGTATTTCTAACACTACGAACAAGGATATACAAGTAGGTTGAAGTGTCTTTGACCCTATAGCCTATGTCGCACGTCAACCGCACGGCATCGGCTGGCGATTTTTTCGTTTCATTGGCTTGAATCGTTGGGAGTCGCCACCTAGAATTTAATTGAGGGCTACTAGAAAACCCGGATGTATTGGTCTTGTCAGTGATTCACAGGTACGAGACTGGTTGTGGTTAGGAAAAAAAATCTTGAAAGAACTGGTTTTGTGCATGATTACAAGGAATATATCATAAAATGCTCAAAGATGAAATTTAAGCTCTTCCCAGTAAAGAGATGACCGAACCAAACAAACCCCAAAGCTAACCCTATTATGAAACCTTGTCTCTGATAGCATTTTAAATTGTATGGATAAATGGTTAGGTAATTATCTTCGTAATCACTCCCATGTTCCTTCCAAGATAAGAACAAGGTTTATCAATCGTAATAATGTGCGTCTTGAAATGAGGAAAGGCCATCTTTGCCATCCCTTCACTTTTTAAAAATTTTATCCTTTGTAGTCCCCATTTGAGCCAGATTGAGTTTCTTCTTTATGAAAACCCGACTAAGACCACACCCCACACTAGGGGCAATGAGAGATCTTTTGTTAGAAAAGATGAAGATAATGGTAGGAAAAAGAAAGGGGTAAAGAATGGAAGCCCTAACAATTGAGAAGAGGATAAGAAGAAAAGGGAGAAGGAATTAAAGCAAATTACAAGAAAAAAAAAAAACAGAGAGAAAGAGAAGAGGACTTGGATCTTTGAAAGTTAGAACCCCACAATTGGGGGCAATCCCATGAAAAGAAGAAAAAAGGGGAAAAAAGAGGAATAAAGAAAGCAGATGATGGTTTGATAATGCTTTAAGACTAAGATTAGGATCCTTAAGCACGCTTCTCCAAACGCAACCTACCAGGCAGTTTCATTAAAAAAAAAAATAGAAGAAGAGTGGTCTTAAGTCTTTAAACCCTCAAACACTATTGAGCCTTAAAGCATCCTTTTCTTTCATAGCCCATAGACGTAGCCTAAATTACAAGCCTTCGGAAGTCCTTTCTAATCAAGCACACATAAATTGGGTTAATAAACGGTGGTCTTATAACTCACAGGATTTAACAAATGAGTGATAATCCGCTTTTGTCCATGCAAAAAAAAAATAGGGGGGGCTAATATGAGATATTTTCCTTTTTTACACAGCCTTTTCACATAGATATAGATACTTAAAGATTAAACAGAAGGTCACCTTGGATAAAAGCCCTGGTTTAAAAACCAATCGCATTCCAGAAACCGATAAAAACCTCAATGGGAATTGCTTAAAATAGTTTTTGATGCGTGTATTGAAAGTTTTAGTTGTCATGAACAAATTCAAGTCTTTTTAAAGATTTTTTTATTTGAGAAAGATTTTGCTGCGTGTTGGAATGAAAACCAAAAAACCCTTAACTTGAGAAAGACAAATTAAAGCATTGATAAGAGCATGATAAGAAGCAATGACAAATCATGCATTTTTGGAAAAGGGTCACCTAATGACAAGGTTGGGGATTTTCTTCCCTAAGATGTGATGGATAGAAGAGACATAATGGGAAATGGATCCAACATGCCATTTCGAGCACGTGAACAAGATCGTATCAAGAGAGTCTTAGAAAATTGAAGGAAGTGATGGGACCTATGTTTCCAAACCAGGTAAGGATGCATGCATGACATCCAACCTTAAAGCATTGCATCAAATATTTTTGTTGACTTGTTACGGAAAAAAAAAATCCTCATTGTAGTCCAGCAAGATTAGGGACAAGGAAAGAATCTTTGAGTTGATGAACAACGAGTAAGAATCATAGTTTTGACCCTGGAACGGGAAGAAGATGAGATAAACCCTAACATTAGATGAGATAAACCCTAACATTAGGGAAATCTCAAAGAAATAAAAAGATCAATGAAGAAGAGTCTTCAATTCAAACCATATCATCTTGAAAAAGAAGCATTTTTGGTTACAAGGGATCGCCATATGGGATTTTAGGTTAACCACCACATAAAGATTTCAGCTTTGGTTGAAAGGAGTCGCTAAATAGGATTCCAGGTTGACCGAGCTACGCACAGATTTTTGTTCTGGTTAAAGGGGATCGGCGAAAGGGATCTCAGTTTAACCCAACCACACACAAATTTTGATTCTGATTAGAGAGGATCGGCGAAGAGGTCTTAGTTTAGCCCAATCGAGTAGACTTTGGGGAATGAGCATAGCCCACAATCTGCATGATATATCAGGCAAGAACATGGGGAGTGTTATAAAATTGCTAGGAGATGGAAATTAATTTTGGTTGCACATTCGAAAATCACTTGAATTTTAAAATGGATCAAATTAAATTTAAAAATATTTTTTATAGTAACATAGTTATCATGCCTACCAAGGCTTTTGTATATAGATTAAGGCTTGAGTTATGGGCTTCTAGGATAACTATAAAATATTATTTTTTTAATTAATAATACGATATCATTTAATATATATATATATATATATATATATATATATTAAAGAACTCTAAAATGCGTAGGATTTGTAGTATTTTTTTTTCGCTTTTGTTTCTTCTTCTTTTTTACATGTTTTTTTCTCCTTTTTTTTACCCAAAATTGACTTCTTCTTCTTTTTTTTTCTTTTTTTATTTTTTTTTTCAAAATTATCTTTACTAATTTTTTTAAATATTGAGCTTGTTGAAAATTTAACTATATAGTTTTTTTTCTTTAAAACATTGTGGATTGCTATAATATTCTCATACATTGTTTTTTTTTTATGATTTATTTATTCTTTTTTTTTTCAAAATGGTCTTGGTAGATTTTATTTTTTTTTATATTAAGTTGGTTCAGAATTTAGCTTTGCAGTTTTTTTTTTTTTTTAAATAATATGGATTGCTAAAGTGTTTCCCCTACATAGTTTTTGTTTTGTTGCAGTGTTTCCCCACATATTTTTTTAAAAAATTATCTTTATCGAATTTATTTTTTTCAATATTGAACTGACCGATAATCTAGCTTTAGCTTTCCCCACATGTTTTATTTTTTATTTTTTTTTATGTTTTTCTTTTTTTCCAAAATTGTCATTTTTTACATATTTTCTTTTTTTTTGTTTTTTTTCAGAATTATTTTTGTTGATTTTCTTTTTTTACTATTGAGCTGGTTGAAATTTTAGTTTTTTTTGTTTATTTCTTTAAAACATTGTAGCTTTCCCCACGTGTTTTTTTTTCGCTTTTGTTTAGATTTTTTTTTCATTTATTTTACCTAAAATTGACTTCCTCTTTTAAAAAAAAATAGTCTTTGTCGGGTTTTTTTATATTGATCTGGTTGAGAACTTAGCTTTGTAGCTTTTTTTTTTTAAAAAAATACACTATGGATTACCACAATATTAGCTTTTTTTTTCTTTTTTAATTTTTTTAATTAATTTTTTTTGTTTAATTTAGTTTGTTAATGTTAATGTTTTTATTTTAGTTATCAGATTTTCATGATACGGATCTCGGGTTTGATGGGTTAACCTGATTTGACGAGTTATTTTTTTATTTAGTTTAGTTTGTTAAAGTTAATTTTCTTTCTATTTAATTATCAGACTTTCATACTTTCATGACACATATCCTGGACTTGACGGATTAACTTGGTTTGATGGGTTAACCCAGTTAATTCTGGGTAAACCCATCATTTTTTTTCTATTTAGTTATCAAACTTTCATGACGCAAATCCCAGGTTTTACGGGATAACTTGGTTTAAAGGGTTAACACCCAATTAATTCATTTTTTTTCCTTTTCTTCATTAGTTTTTTTCCTTCCTGTTGATTTTTTTTTCTTTGTTTTTTTTTAATTAATCTATTTAATTATCACACTTTTACGACACGACCTTATAGCCAGATCCACATCCAATATTCTTGGGTCCGGTGTTGCAGTCAGGCTCACTTAAACTTGAGTCATGCAAGTTTAATTTTATTATTAATATTAATAAATATTACTCTTAGGTCAGACGTTGCAGTTAAACCCAAGATTCTTGGGTATAGCTTTGCAGAAAAACCCAAGATTTTTAAATTTTTGTTTTTTTAATATTTTTTTATACAAAAAAATGACCTGTGGCATCGCGCGGGTTATATATCTAGTATATATATATATAAAAATTGAAGTCTACAAAATTAAATCTAAAAGTTTCTAGTTGTCCAATATAGGGATGGCCCATCTAATGAAAATATATATGTTATGATGGTCCATGTACTTCTGGACTAAATCAAGTACCCATCAAAATTGTGCACGCAAAATATAGGTTACAAGCTTGACAGGGCAAGCCAGTTTTTATTTATTTGAGCTCGTGTAGCTGATGGGATTCCCTCGTTAATCTCAAATCTTCTAGGCATGAAACGGTTCACATCAACCTCGTTAATTCCCTCAGTATGTTTTTTACAAGTAGCTTAAAAAGATACTGAGGGGCTTTTTCACAAAAATAAATTTAGAGAAGTTTGGAAAGTTAAGGAGGATAACCTTCTTTAATTCATCGAATCCAAATCTTAAAAAAGTTCAACTCATGTGAATCAAAGGGCTAATGTCTTTGGTCTTATAGCAATTTTATAAGGCTTGTTTTTTTTCAATGTTAGAAGGATAGAAAATCAGTAATTTATTTTTTAAAACAAACAAGAAAAATAATTAAATCAGCAATACAAAAAAAATAGCTTTATTAGTTGTTCAAATTAACAAGAAAATAAAAGGACAGTAGTAAAAAAAATCCAAATCAAATCAGATTTTCTTCTAGTCTACAAGGACCTTATAATGACGACAACTATTCCTATATATGCAAGGAAGGTTTATTCAACTATTTTTAATTAAATTTTTTTTTTACGATTTCATCTCTTTTTAGTTTTTTTTTATCAGATTTAATTTTTATTTTTTTATTGTATTTTTTATTATTATCAATGCTTCTTTTTTATTATTATATTATTAAATTAACTGAATTTATTGTACACAGCTATGTTAATGACCAGGTATTAAATATTTATTGCTTCCTTAAAATGATTAGCACAGTCTAAACATCATTTTATTACATTAAATTTTTTTTACCAAACTCACAACAAATAGCGACAACTATCCAGTTAAATGTATAAAATTTAGCAAATATTGCTAACAAAAATATCTAAGAAGTAGCAGGCGCATTTGTATTCCATGTCGAATTTAAAATAAGAAAGGAACAATAATTATAAGGCATTAGCAATATAACGAAGGACCTAATTGAACAATCCGGAAATCTAACATGGTCCTTCTTTTTTATTCTTTTCTTATTGCACCACAGCATTTGGCTTCAAGTTCAACAAAAAAACACAGCTTCTGCTTCCACCAAAACGAATAATGATGTGACTTAATTTGAAGCAAAGTTGCACCACCAACATGCTTAGTAACTTGCCCATTACCTTTGGATGTCATCAAGGGTCTATCTCAGAGATGGAAACCTCATTGTTAGACCACTGGGGAGATTTAGTTCTGGATTCATCCGACTCAGTTAACATTGAAGCATTCATCAATGGCAGAATCGACGTTTCTCCGTGCATAAAAAATGCAGGTTTTGAGGGTGCTGCGAGAGTGACAGAGTAGTTACTAAGCATCATAGAAACTTGAGCCATAGTTGGTCTTAGGGCTTCATTTTCCTGAACACAAACTAATCCGATGTTGATGCATCTCATAATTTCACTTCTTGGACCAATATTCAAGGTAGGATCTATCATGTCTAAAGGTGTCCCTTCATTCCATTTTCTCCATGACTGCAAAAATTTAGATAAAGTTCATGCACATTATTCAAACAGAATCAATAAAATTAATCACTGTTGATGCTTACATGGGTTAGAAGGTCCTCTCCATCGTCTCCTATGCCGCTGCCACCAATCTTTCGACCACTAACAATTTCTAAAACTAAGACACCGAAGCTATATACATCTGATTTAACTGAGAAATGTCCACGGATAACATATTCTGGAGCCATATTCTAGATTAAACAATGGCCGCAGAAAATCTACTATAAATTATTTCATTTTTGTCCTATCAATTTATTATATTTTGAAAATTTGTGGCAGACTGGCAGTATATACTTACAAGGTCCCAACTACTCTACTCGTGCTATCTTGAGCTTGATCCGTAACAAACATTCTTGCCATTCCAAAATCTGAGATTTTTGGATTCATGTTCTCATCTAACAGAATATTAGCAGCTTTGAGATCACGATGAATAATCCGTAGTCGAGAGTCTTCATGTAGATAAAGAAGACCCCTTGCAATGCCTTCAATGATTTTGTAGAGGGTTTCCCAATCTAGAAGTACACGCTTGACTGGATCTGCAAATCAACTAGAACGAGATAAATTACCTGAACTGACCATGGAGATTACATGTTCAAACTTTATCAAGGAACCGAATGACGAATATACCAAATATCAAGTTGTTGAGGCTCGAGTTGGGGAGAAACTCATAGACAAGAATCCTTTCTTCTTTCTCGAAGCAGAAACCCAGGAGTCTGACCAGATTCCGGTGCTGAAGCTTGGCAACTAACATGACCTCGCTCTTGAATTCTAGCTCTCCTTGTCCAGATGTCCTAGACAACCTTTTTACAGCTATATCTTGTCCATTAGCAAGTGTGCCCTGAAATCATGTCAAAATCAGCAATGTGTAGAACAAACTGAATCTAGTCCAAAATTACCAAATGTCTGAAGTGGAATCATATTTGACAGGTGAATGATTTTCCCTTAACTTGTACACGGTGCCAAATCCTCCTTGTCCGAGTTTATTATCCTCGGAGAAGTTACCTGTTGCTTCTCTGACAGTGCCAAAATCAAGCTGGAACAATTCCACATCTTCCATTTCATATAAATCTACACCAAAGCAATCCTAACGCATAAGCAAATGAAAAGGCTGCTTCTCCGAAGGGCTTGATTGAAACATTTCTTCATATAAAAGATGGTGTTTTCTAACAAAGTAATTTAAAGCTTCAGTTTGAGAATGCTAAGCCATAAAAAGCTTGGTTTTATGTCCTTAACATTTGAAATAGCCTCTGAAATTACCTTTAACTTCCTCTTCCTCCTTCTGCTTCCTGGCTCTTAAGAAGATGCAAACGCAAACTATAAGAATCACAGAAACAGCTATTGGAACAATGACAACGATGATGATGACATTCCTCTTCTTGCCCTTCTTTCCTAAAAACCAGAAATGAAATCTGATTTACACATGTTTAGAATGAATTTATAGATATGTCTAATAAGTAACAAGTAGTAACATAGTAAGTTAAGTCAATATCAAAAGGTTAACTTCTAAATTGCTGGGAATAGATCATGTCATAATTCAATTTTTAACTATTTTATTTTAATTATTATTATTATTTTATTTACTGAAAAGGATAAAAAAAATGAAAAAAAAAATAATAATGACGGAAAAACAAGTAAAATGAAATAAATAAAGAATGAATTAAAATTAGGGTTAAATGCAACATGATTGGAAGTTTTGGGGCTTAATTAAAACTATGGAATTAATCTAATTAATCCAATCAAGGGTTTAATTGGAGAATTGATAAGTTTTGAGACTTAATTGAGCTTGGAATTAATTTAATTAATCCAATTAAGGGTTTAATTAGAGAATTGATAAGTTTTGAGACTTAATTAAGCTTGAAATTAATTTAATTAATCCAATTAAGGGTTTAATTGGAGAATTGATAAGTTTTGAGATTTAATTGGACTTGGATTTAATTAAATTAATTAAATCAGGGACTTAATTGAAAAAGTATCAAAGTATAGGACTGATTCTTGTCAAATTTGAAAGAAATAAAACCCAAGGACCAATTTGTAAATGGTGCTGAGATGCAGGGTTTCAATTGCAATTTACCCGAGGACTGGACTGCAAACTTTCAAAACATCAAGGTCCAAAACGCAAAATAACCTCACGTTGTTCATCTTCTTCACCGGAAAAAAAGAAAAAAACTGCTGCCTTTACTCCTGCATTAAAACAGAGGCACGGTCGACTGCATGGCATTCTAAGGGGGAATAAAACCAGAGAAGAAGAAAACGCCAGTGAGGAGAAAGGGGCAGAACGGAGGATAGAAAGAAGAAAACAGAGGTAGAAGAAACTAAAAAAAAGAAGAGAAAAACCAGAGGGAGCTCACGTTGAACCGGCAGAACGTCATGCTTTTATTACCATCTCCTTCGTCCTGAGCAGAGGGGAACCGAGAGAAACCAGGGTAGCAGACTTTCCTTCCCCTGTTTCTTCTCAAAGAAACAGAGGAGGCCACGGAGAAAGGGAGAGATAGAGAGCGACTGAGAACGAAAAAACCGTGGGGAAGAACACGGAAGAAGTAAACAGAGAGCACAAAAAAGACGACGAGCAGGGGAACAAACCGAAACAGAAAAGAAGAAGACGACAGAACAAGGAAAGCTAAAACAGAGGAGAGGAAGAAGTGTTGGTGGAACAGCCCTTCCACACCGCCATCTTCGTTTGCAAGTAGCAGATTCCAGGAACACCGACAGAAGGGGAACGAACGAACGCAGGGATCATGAGGCAAGGATAGACAACCAAGAAAGACTGAAAAATCTGGATCGCCACTTCCAGCACCAGGTAAGTTGCGCTTTCCTTTCTTCTTGCATTTTAATTATATGCTCCTATAGCGGCGTGCTTGAACTGCTCACGCACGGCTGCTGGTGAAAAAATAATGGCCAGCCGGGTCAAGCCTGTGACCCGGCTGGGCCTGCGGTGTCCAGCCTAGCCCAAAAAATAAAAATATATAAAAGAAATAAAAAAAACAGAAAAATAAAAAAGTGTATGCATGAATAAAAATAATGTAAATGTATTAGTTTATTCATTGACGCTAGAGTCAGGAATAAAAATACCGGTTTAAATTTATATTATTTTTATTCATTGTATTTTTATTTTATTTAGCTAGAAAAAAAAATATGTGCATGCGTAAAAATAAATTTATTTTTATTTATTCACTGGCGCTAGAGTAGGGAATAAAAATATTGATCTAATTTTTTTTTGTAGCTACGAATTTTTACCAACGCCAGAGTTGGAATTATTCAAGCTCGAATATTCACTGACGCCAAAGTCAGGAATATTATAAACAAATCATCATAACATAAATTAATAAATATTTAGCAATTTAAGACAAAACCAACAATGCAGTCTGCCTTAAGCAGAACGTTTAAGGGATGATAATATGTTTCCTTTTACGTAACTAATCTCGAGCCATAGAATCTCTGTTGACCAGTTAGGGTTTCTAGTGACCATAATACTAGATGGTGACTCCTTAGACAAGACCTTTTTTTCTAAAAGAACCAGATGCCAGAAATATGTTCTTTTTTCCATAATAAAGAATTATTTTTAGGACCCTCGTGATGTCGGGTGCGACAGATCATTAATTGAATCAAATCTTTAACAGCCTTAGCTCACATACTCAATTTCAAAATAGTTGAAGAAAAATATTTCATCTAGTCATGCTTTAAGTTGTGCCCATACCTTGTGAAGTTGAAGCTGGTGGTGATGGAACTGTATAATTCGAAGTTGAATCTGGTGGTGGCGGGATTGAATTAGTCGGAGGGTCATAGAAACGGTCTATTTCATACCTAAAATTACAGCTTGGATAAATAACTCTTCCTCCCTGTCTTGCATCACAACACCGTGGAATAAGTCCTGAAGCATTATACAGGCAATCCCTGCATTCCGAAGCAGATAAATCAGGAGTACACTGTACAAGTGCATATATTTTTTGAAAGTTCTTCGGGACATCTATTTGATCCATTGCATACTTGTAACGAGAATCACCTGCGGCTGCTTGATCGCTCAGCCTACCTAACAAAGTCATCCGTGACTGATTGAACCCGACTACATCAGAGACATTAACTCGATCATCATACACCCAAAAATAAGGTCCTTTCTCCATGCGATTAAATATGGAGCGGTTTGTGTAGCGTACCATACAGTTATCTAACCCTCCGACTGCCTCCACAAAGTTTGGACAGAGTCTTACCAAGAAATCACTAGCATTTCTTATGCAAACACATAGAAAAAAAAAAAAAAAAAACGACGTGAACATATAGAAAAAAAAAGAAAAGAACGGATGCCTGTCAACATCTGGGTTTGAACAGAATTGGCCGAGTTATTGAATAAATGGACAAACAATATTCTGGGAATTTGTTTTTCCAGAATAAATATATTTATACAATATATATATTATATATTGCATATTTGTTTTTATTGAATTTACAATAATAAAAGTATCTCCGTGTGAAATTTTCTGTTGGTGTATTTGTTGACTGCATAATTTCTATGGAAAAATCTGGAAAGACCGTGGAAGACATGTACACATTGCCTTTCACAATAAAGACTATAGACTTGTTTGGTTTGAAGACTTGTGAATATGAATATTCTTGGAGAAACACAGAATTGTTGGTCCACTTCCACAGCAGTGTTGGAAATTCAAAACCAAAATTATTTTATCGGAATATAAGCTCACCATATTAGATCATGAAAAATTAAACCAAAATTTTGAAATTTTGACTTGATAATTTTTAAAATTATAAGTCATTTCTTCTTTTACTTCTACCTAAATAATATTTAGTAATCAAATAAATTAAATGATATAATATTTGGCCACCCTAGTATATCCTCTAGCAACATTAAATATTGTTTAATAAACTTACTCTACATGTCTCCTTAATTAGCCCATCCTATGCCTTTAATGTTTCACATATTTTTCAAAGCTAACTTGTAGTGTAGGATGCCGTTAATGTTTCACATATTTTTCAAAGCTAACTCGTAGCAACATTAAATATTAATTGCCATTGCAATTTTGTTAAAGGAAAACCTCCTTGTGAAAAAGAAATCTTTTTGTTAAAGTAATTTTGACGCTGCCATAGGCATTGCTGAACCCCACTTTCTCTTTGTGATTTTTATAAATACCTGAATTAATTCTAAAATTAACAATTTTAGATAAGCTTCATTAATTCTTAATTCTCCAGGATTCTAAAATTAACTTTTAATAATCTTGAAATTTATAGCATTTAAACTGAAAACTTACATGAAACAAATCTAGAATTTAAGAAGTAAATCTACATTACTCAAAAGTTAAAGTGGGATTCCTTTTAGTTTCATGCATGATGGTGCGAGTACCCGGCGGGAAATGGTGACTTCTCTGTCGGAATAATTCTAAGTGCCTAATTTCCCCACTTATGATTACTAACAGCCTCAACTTCCCCACTTTTCATAAGAAATATAAAAAATTCTGCCAAGACTTGTGGAAGACATGCATGAACACATTGGCTTATACAAAAGTCGTTTGGTTTGAAGACTTGGCGACCTGAATTAATATTCATGGAGAAACACAAAATTGCCTGTCCAATTCCTCAGAAAAATTGGAACTACAAGATGACCCACAGCAGGGTTGAAAATTCAAAACATGGAATAAATGGAGTCTCTGGTCAATGGCGAAGTCTCCCCTAGTTTTTTAATTGCAATTTTGTACATATAATTCAGTTCAGTCCCTTTTTCTCAAATTTATTCACAATTGGATCCTCGTTTCTCTTTCTCTCTCTCGAATGCATATTCTCGAAAGGTCTTATCAATCCAGGAGTCTAAAGTTAGCCATGTTTAAATCTTTTCAAATCTGAATCTGTAACTAACAAGCACATCTCAAGGCATCTGATATACATCACTTGAAAACGTAATGGAGCAATAAGATTAATACTTATCTTCTTATAAATTCTTCATGGAAATATTTAAAAATACTTTCCCTATTTTTCACATAGAATTTTATCGGAATAGAAGGTCGCTGTAATAGTGTTAAATGTGCACGAGGTGCACGCTTCGGCAGGCTATCCAAAACAATGCCTAAGGGTGCTGGCAGCTATGCCAACAGTGGGATAAATCGGTAGCACATATTTGTGCAGCTATAGGTTTGTCAAAGGTAAATCGGCAGCGCAGATTATTGACGAACATGGGCTGGATGATGGAATGTCCAAGCCACGCAGGAAAACTCGTCAGGGGCATAGGCTGACAAGAACAAGGGCTATCGAGGAATTCGGCAGCGAAGACATTGGCAACCTGCACACAGATGCAAATTCAACAGCACATGAATTAGCAGCTTGCACGCAAATGCGAATTTGACAGCATGCAACAATTTATGCAAGTCAAGGGCTCAACTTGGCACGATCTAAAACTTGGACGAAGGACTGTCCAAGGCATACGAGTGACTCAACAGCTGACGAAGCAAGAGATGGCAAATGGGGCTGCCAGGTGGGCATGCAAAACGTGGGCTAGTGGCAGTCATGGTCAGAACGTGGGTGAAGTGGCAGCCTCATGGGGCAGAATGTGGGAGCATAACTGGGGTGCTCTCCAAGCTTCTGAGATCATGGAGAACATGAGGGAGAAAGCACCCACTATTTCGTGAAAAATAAGAGATCATAGGTGAGCCTTGCAAAAGTTTCATGGTTTTGGTTTGACCCATAATTGGGTAAAGCCAAGTATCTTTTGGGAGCTTCCTTATTTGAAGACCAATCTGCTCCGCCATAACCTTGACGTCATGCACATCGAAAAGAACATGTTTAAGAAAATTTTCAACACCGTCATGAATGTGAAGGGGAAGACAAAGGAGAACATCAAGGCTAGATTGGATATAGCTTTATACTGTAACCATAAAAATATGGAGTTGGTTTATAATGAGTCACGGGTCACAAAACCAAGGGTAAGCTTCGTGTTAGAGAAAAACGCACAACTGCTAGTCTACAAATGGCTTAAGAGTCTGCGTTTTCCGAATGGACATGCATCGAACATATCAAGGCTGGTTAATATAGAGGACTGCAGATTGTATGGAATGAAGAGTCATGACTACCATGTGTTTATGCAAACACTCATCCCATTAGCTTTTTGTGATTTGTTGCCAAAGGGAATATGGGATGCACTAATGGAGATCAATGATTTGTTCAGAGATATATGCTCCAGCAAGTTGAATGTTGAGCACATTGAGAGGCTTTAAATGAATATCATCGAGACACTATGCAAACTTGAGACGATATTCCATCCATTATTTTTTGACTCAATGGAGCATCTCCCTATACATCTACCGTTCGAGGCAAAAGCTGGAGGACTGGTCCAGTATAGATGGATGTACCCATTCGAACGGTTAGATATTACAGTTACAATGTAATTCATATATAGAAGTATTTTCTATGGTTTTCTTAATTGAAAATACTTGAATTGTAATTCAATGCAGGTACCTGTTTAATCTCAAGAAAAAGGTTAAGAACAAGGCGCATGTTGAGGCTTCGATACGTAAGGCCTATATTGTTGAGGAGATCTCAACATTTATCTCGTACTATTTCGAACCTCATCTGAGAAAGAGAATCAATCGCGTTCCACGGCATGATGATGGCGGTGAAGTGTCTTCCAGTGGGAATTTGTCAATATTCTCCAATACTGGACGACCCACACCTAAAAAATGCCGAACTCTCTCGAATTTCTTCTATTTATTTTAAAAATACTATTATTATTTGAATATTGTTTTCTTCCATTAACAGGAAAAAACAATATTGTTCTCCAGCCAACAATACAGTAAAGAACATCAATGTAGTTGGAACTACGAGATGGCCCACAAAAGCGTTGAAAATTCAAAAGTTGGAAGATAATAGAGTCTGGTCATTGACCGGAGTCTACCCTGGTATTTGAAGTCCAATTTTGTGCATTCATACTCCTTGAACATCAATCTAGTCTACCCTAGTATTTGAAGATAATAAAAGTGTAACTATAATATCTTGACAGCACAATTATTGAAACTAGAATATCAAAATTCATAACTGAGCGATATTCATTGAACAAATATGTAATTAAAATAGTGTCCAAACTGCTCTTATTATTAAATAGACTCAGAGGAAATAGATGTCCATACAGATCATAGGTATTTTAATTTATTGTTTTCAAAGAAATCTGAGTGCTGTAAACAAGAAAAGTGACATTAGGTAGAGGGCTAGCGGTCAGGCGGCTCAAACATGTTGCAAGGACCACAATAACACTAGCAAGGCATTCGCGATGGCAGTTCGAACTATGTAAGGTTGTGTTTTAGCTGCAAAAAGGATCATAAAACCATAATATGTGATTAGACAACGTAATCATTCCTGAATTAATTTGAAAGCAGATAAAAAATTACCATATTTGTTTACAAAATATATTCTAATAAAAAATCTGAAATACCTATTTTCCTCACGATATTGGTGTGGAAATGCTGGTTCTGTTGCCTAGGGTGGCGGTGGCGAAGTGCTTGCAAGGTCATAGAAAGGGTCCTTTTTCGTATCGAAAGTGACAGCTAGGTGAAACCACCCTCCCTCCTTGCCTCTTAGAACAGCATGTTGGAATCAATTTGATAGCTCGATTCAGGCAATCGCTGCATTGCGGCTGAGTCAAATCAGGAGTGCACTGAACAAGTGCATACATTGTTTGTTGAGACTTTTCTGCTGTCGCATTTCCTGCTGCAAATTTTCTTCGTGAATCACCTAACGCTGCAGAATTTATCAGTCTGCCTAACAAGGCATTTAGCACCTCATTGAACTCATTTTCGTCGGTAACATTAACCAGGTTGTACATCCAAAAGTACGGACCGAATTCCATACTGTTAAAAATGGTATGGTTTGCATACCTCAACATACAATCATCATACCAAATATAGGCCTCCTTTTGGTTCGGACAGAGTTGTGAGAGCACTTGGCTGGAATTTTTAATGCAACTACGGCAGGTTTCAGGCTTTTTATCTCCTCTACAAAGCGAAATTGCATAAGCTTTGTCGATGTTTTCGCCAAAGGAGCCAGTGTAAAACCCATAATCATTATTTGTATCAGAAGAGAAGGAGGAGATAAGGCGATCGAGGTTTGATTTGTAGTCACTATTAGCACTGAAGTTACCATGATTTTCTATACAAAAGTGCTGAAGCAGATTTGTTTGTGCCATGGTGAGAACGAGGAGGTGAATGAAAACAGGACTAAAAAAGAGGAGCAATTTTGATGGTAACATTGCCATCGCAGCAACGCAGTTTTCTCTTTGTGATGTTTTGTTTTTGAAAATAGCCTGCCTTCCATTTTTATAGCTCTACAAGTAGCTAGGTGGGAAATGGGCAGTACCAGTCTGTGGAATATTGCTTAAATTCCTGTCGGCCCACTTCGTGAGTGATGGGGCGGAATCCGGGACCGGTGATGTACTGATCTTTGCTCAAAGGAGGGGTAAGCACACTGAGACACAATATTTAACGTGGTTCAACAAATTGCCTACATCCACGGGAGAGGTTCATTTTATTTAGAGATAGAGAAAGAATACAACACATGGAGGAGGATCACATTCACTCAACTCCCATCTCTCATTGCTACATAGGGCAGCAGCTGCTGGTGGCAGCAGGGCTGCTGATGGCAGCCCTTCTCTTTCTTTCTCTCTTCTTCTCTCTACATGTCTCACAACTCTCACACTTTGCTCTCTAAGATCATGCCTCTTTTATAGGCATCAATGGCAGCTCCTCTTGCTCCTTTGTCATCAATGGTGGCTGCCAAACTCATCTCTTCTTCAACAAAGGTGGCTGCCAACTTCTTCTCTTCTTCAACAATGGTGGCTACCAAAGTCAAGGTTGGTGGTTGCCACCAACAAGCCTCCTTCTTTGACAATGTCAACATAATTGGCAATATTCCAACAATCACCCCCTTTGCCATTTATGTGGGCAATTGTCATCTTGCTTCTTCAGCACACGCTTTCTGGAGCGTTCTGAAATGGGCTCCTTTCATGGCCCTCACACCTTCTCTAAGGTGTCTCCGCTTGTCGTTATGCGACGGTCTAAACTAGAGCTCCTATCATGGCTCATAGTTTGGCACATATAATTGGGTAAACATGTGCACCTTCTTCTTCTTCATCTCCATCGACCACCATGATGACCTTTAGATGCCTCCTGATCGGGCAATCTCTCTTTAATAATTCACCACTGTCATTTTCGGTCTCAAATCTCAAAGATCGGACCATACCATTGCATCCGGAATGATCAAATTAGCTGGAAACATGTCTTGAATCGTCCAAATCGCACTTCAGACGGCTAAGATTTGATCAAAACAATTCTGGCCTGATCAACGACTCAGATTCAATCTCAGATCCGGTTGCACGTAGGATCAACTACACTGGATCCTATACCTCGGCTCGCGGCTCGGCTCGGCTCGGCTCCAACTCAGCTCGGCTCCACTCGGCTCAGCTTGGCTCGGCTCGCGGCTGATGACATGGCAGGTGGGTCCCGCTATGCTGACATGTTAGTTGACTAGTCAATTGACTTGCTGACTGTGTATGTGATGTCATCATTGCATCATGAAGACGTCATCCTTTGCATGGCACTGTTCATGATACGTCATTGTTCACATGGTGGGAAATGGGCAGTACCAGTCTGTGGAATATTGCTTAAATTCCTGTCGGCCCACTTCGTGAGTGCTTTCGTTGGAAAAATAAATTTATCAACCACTTTTCTGGAAAATCTGGACGTTCACATTTTCTCCGCTTTCAATCGTTAATTTCGATTTATAAGAACGGTCATACCCAGAAGTCTGCAAGGGATTGCGGAACACTTATTGCCTTGGAGTGAAGTGGAGTTGTTTTTCAAAGTATTTTTAATATTGAAATGTATTAAAATAATATTTTTTTTATTTTTTAAAAATTATTTTTAATATCAATACATTAAAATAATTCAAAATACATAAAAAAAATTAATTTTTTACAAAAAATAAATTTGAATTTTTAAAAACACGGTTCCGGCAGAAAAGGCAACTGGTTCAGTCTCCAATGTTTGGTTTAAAGACTTTTGAACACGTCTTCAACAAGACCTTAAAGCCAAATCTAGCTGTGTATTTATGGAGAAACTTAGAATAGTCGACTTCCTGAGATAAATCGGACCTACAAGATTATCACCTACAATCTGTTGGCAATTTAAAGCTTTGAAAGTTGGAGAAGCAGTATCAGGCCGTTAGATAATTAATTACAGGCATGTTATAGAATTTTGGTATAATTTTTAGCTGCTGCGGAAAGGAGATAATAGAGCATGATGTGCTGAAGCAATTTTATACACCTTTCCATTAATCATTATGGGTTAAAATAATTAATTGAAAGAAAACCTACGTAGCAATTGGTTTCATTGATTAAAAAAACAGTTGGCAGATAAGAAAACATAAAAAATCACAAAGCTAAAAAAAAAAAAAAAAAAAAAAGAACTCCACATGCATTATTTTTTCAAACTCGTGATCCGGAGAATTAGATCAAAAACATCTTATCTAAAAAAACTACGAAACCTAGTCTCTAAACAATTAAATATAAAAGGATTAACTTGGAAAAAGAATGTCAATTGCACAAAAGGATCCAAAACAAAAAATAAATGATAATTAAAACAATAAGGATCAAAATTGAAATATAAAACAAATTTTATTTTTGATTGAAAGGTATATTTGCAAAGAAAAATTAATTGAATAAAAGGACCCAAAAAAATCAAAATAATGAGGATTAAAATTAAAATAAAAAATAAAAACAATTTTTTTTAACGTGAAATTAAAAAAAATCAATTTAACAAAAGGTCCAAAATATTAAAAGAATAAAAACCAAAATGAAGAATGTAATATTTGGTAAATTGGAATTGAAGGAAGAAGTTGAAGACAAATAAAACTTCTATATAAAAGACAGAAAAAAAAAAACTATAAATCAAAAGAATAAGAACTAAAACAAAAATACTAACAATAAAGAAGGTCAAACTATAAATTTTAGAGGATGATAAATAAATAAATAAATAAGAGGAAGAAGAAAAAAAAAGCATACTAGTGACAAACCAGACCACACAACCAGTAAAGAACATGATGGCACTTCTAATGACATGGCAGAAAGGTATTTTTTGGATGCCAAGTGGTGTCGCCCGAACTACGTCGACTCCTCCCATGTGCTTGCAAGTGTGTTTCATGCACCCCAATTTTTTTTTATTTTTATTTTTTATGAAAATACTCAATTGCTCTTAAGATGACTTCATAATCAAGAAAAAAAAAACCTTTTTAAAAAGACAAAAAAGCCGTTGTGGCCTTTTTTATTATTATTTTCAAGGGAATTTTGGTAATTTTCCTATGTGATTGATTTTTTTGTTATATTTTATATTTGTTTGAGTAAGAAATTGTCCCTTATATTATATGATAATAACAAAAAAATCATTTTGAAAATACTAAATTGCCTTTTAACACCATCATTGAATATTTTGTTTTTAAGGGTTTTTTAGCCATTTCACTATACATTTGAAATGCAAAAAAGCATTAACCTTGATCATTTTGGTAATTATTTGATAGGAGGGACAAAAACATCATCATACTATTTCAATAAACAATGCCAATAAATCTAGATCTGTAGTTTTTTTTCAATCCATATTTATCTTTAAATATTTATTATTTTCTATCAATTAGAAAATACTAGATGTCATTAATTAGACTACGGCAAACACACTTTTGAGTTTATACAAAGATACTAGGAGTTTTTTTTATAACAAAATAAGGACTCTCTAAGAATAATATTCAATTTGTTTTTTTGATGATTTGTAAAAAATATTATAAAATGAAAGCTTGTTTTTAAACAGACATTTTTAGATGCAAGTAACCATTAACAATTTTCTTGCTAATTATTAGAAAAACTCAATGAACCTTGGAAAAAAGCTTAGAAAAAACATGACTTTTGTTATAAATATAAAAAAAAAAAAACTCCCAATTTTTCTTTTTAATAAATAAAGTATTGCATTAAGACGCCAAAAGATAGCGGGAAGGAGAAGATACAAGTCTGCATCACTCAGGTTTAGCAAATCAAACAAATGAAAGGAAAACCACAAAACAGAGCTGCAACCATAGGATGCAGCTTTGCCTCCACACAAACAGCACTGCCAAGCTAAACTACCAAGATAAAAATCCAGGGGAAAACTCCATAAAACCAAAAAACTATCTCAATTCTGATTTAAATTATTACTAAATCTTTCTAACTATCATCGTCTTTTCCATATCAAAAGAGATCTTCAAACCAAGCTACTAACATCAAGAGACTTTAGCTCGTCCTTAGGCCAACTCCATATGCCGAGAAAAAAACTCCCATTGTCAAATATTTAATAACTTTAGCTGTTCTATTCTGTCACTGCCCGAATTCAATTCATTGCTTGTTCTTCATTTGCGTACTTCAACTGATTCATTTGATGCTTGCAGGGGTGCATTGAAGATCAAGGGTAGATTGAGTGCTGCGCAGATATTCACTCCTGACATCTTCCCCAAGCATCATGAGCTGTGAGCTGCTACTGGAAGACTATACAACCGGTTGAAGCTGTCCATCAGCGTCTGTTATTGTTGATGAATTCATAAATTGTTGGTTTTTTCATTTAACATGGGACTAGATCGGAGGCTGTAAGCCTAGAACAATCTTTATAATTATAAAGCTCCACAATCCTCTTTGTTTATCAATTTACATGTTCTTGTTTCTTGGACTAAAATCATTAGATTGTGCAATCCTTGGTTTGTTTGCAACACATCTGACATCCATCCCTAAGTTTCTATGATTATCACCAACCTGCTCATGTGATGTGAACTTTTGTTGTTTATATCATATGGTCGATGATAAAGGCCTGTGCTCTATTTCGTTCGATCATGAGAAGGATGCGATAGATTCTCGCACCAGCGCAGTGAAAAATCTCTCTCTCTCTCTCTCTCTCTCTCTCTCTCAGTAGAGAGAGAAGGTTTATATATATCCTGCCATTTAAGAAGACTTGAGTTATTTAAAAAAAAGTTGTTTAGTAATTTAACTATATTAAAATAATCTCATTTTCATGTTATCGTTGTCTTTGTAATTATATTTATTCATATTGTTTAAAAAAAGATTAAAAATGTACCAAACAAGGTTAGAGAAGCTTAATCTATATCCCTCGCTAATCTAAAACCAAACACAATTTAAAATAATAATAATAATAATAACTCACTGACTCATATAGTGTAACTCCTCCAAAAAAAATGAAAAGGGAAAGAAATACTGTATAATATTTAATGTACAGTTAAATGAATACATATAATTTCAACACTAACAACATCTCCATTTCTCCATGAACAAAAGAAGGTATTCAAAAGCATATTAAAGAACAAACAGAAACACTAGCACTGGAAAGGCCACGCCAATTGCAACTCGATGTGGTGAGGATCTTGTGGAACCTGCAATTTTGCCAAGCGACAAGTATATTTGAATGCCAATTTACGATCAAATCAGGAATCGGACCGAAAATTCCCCCAAAAAAAAATCAAATTTCAAACAAACGAAAGAGACACAGAGAGCAACAATTTGAATAATTCACAAAACTCACCTCCCTTTGCTGCAGGTGTTGAATAGTTGAAGTAGAACTGGTAATCATAGTACCACATGCTGCAAATAGATCCATGAATATCCCAATTTCTCTTATTTCCAACAATATTTAAAAATGTCGCCAATTGGAAATCCAAGCACTTGCCACAGTCACTCTTGCTGAGATCTCTAGTGCATTGAGCCATGCCATACCTCTTCCCACTCTGTCCAACATCCAATACTGCGGTATAGAACATCAGTACCTTTAAAATCGCCCAAAGTTTTTAAAAAAACTAGCTATTCTTTTTTCTTGTTTTGGCTAATCAATGGAGATTAAAGTTTGCGCAGCCTTGTACCACGGTAACATTCTTGATGCAGGCTGCACAGTCTGTGGCAGAAATATCACCTCTGCATTGTGTAAGGCCATAAATCTTGTTAGCACCTTTACCTGCTGTGGTCGTGTAGAAGCCATTTTGGATAGGCGCATTAGCAACAAGTGAATTCTGCAGCTCGCTCAGATTGGCTTGGTATTCACTGCTATTGGTAGCATTATCAGCTTCACTACATAGCGAACCGAGATTGGAATTACTGTCAGCATGGCAAGGGCTAGATAACAGCAGAAAAGTTGAAAATATAATGAATATTAACAATTCCATACTTTGAGTCCAAGGGAAAACGAAGGCAGAGGTCATGAATGGGATGTGTTCTCTTCTTTTTATGTTCATATCATAATCAAAACTATCAAATCGTTGCATTTGTGGGGAATGTAATCATGCCGTGTAGAATTTGTTTTGCACTACAAGATTGAAGACAATGAAACCTAGCTAGTTGTACTTGTTCATATCGTAAATGCATTATTATATATTTGTTTAGCACTACAAAATTGAAATCAGTGAAACCTATTTGTACTTGTGCATATCATATATGCTTAGCAATAGAAAATGGATGTGGATGAAATCATTTTCTTAATTAAGCTCCATATGGATATGCTTTGCAATATAAAAACTGAAGTCAAACAAAACTAGCTTCTTACTTTTGTTGAATTAAAGCTTCTGGTCCTATAAGGCTGAAGTTTAAATGGAACGCCATTGTGAAGTTTCGGTTTTTTTTTTTTATAGAATTTAAATTAAATAATTAATTTTAATATGATATCAAAACTTCATGAGTTCTAATGGCCTAGCAAATATTCTAAAGCCCAAGTCACTTGACAGAGGCCTAGAGACGACGGGCTACAAGTGGGGAGCATTGATGAACATATCCCATATTAAATAAATAAACTCCATAAACTTATAAATTTGAGAAAGAGTCATCCACCATAAACTTAAAGTCCAGGCTCAACTATCAAATATTCACATAAACATTTGGGCGAATATGGAAGACCTAACGCATAATGATGTGAAGTGTCTTGATAATGTGCTTATGAACTGGATAGACAAAGTAAAGCCAATAAAAAAAAAAAATAAAGGTGTGTTTGTAAGTGTAATTATGGTTGTTTTTAAAAGTGTTTTTCATTCAGAAAAGTATGTTAATAATATTTTTTTTATTTTTTAAAAATTATTTTTAAAATCAACACTTCAAAATAATTTGAAAACATTAAAAACTTATTAATTCAGAACAAAATAAAAAAAATTTAAATTTTTTTTTAAAATACTTTTAAAACGCAATACCAAACACATCTTAAATGTATCAAATATTTAGTCTAATCAAAATAGTAATAATTTTATATTCTACTGGTGAATTATGTGTAAGTTTTTCCAGGAGATGCAACAGACCCAGTTTTGTTGTTTTTATATTTTACTTATTTTTCGAGTTTCGGTTTTTTTTTTGTTTCTCTATATAAAGCTATGCCAGTTTTTTGCTATTATATAGATGGTTGGTGTATTATTTTTCAGAGAATTTCAAAATTCATGATTAATGACTTTTTCGGAATAAATTACTAGTTTTCTCATTAATTTAGGATTGTAATCTTAGATAATATTTAATTATTATCTTGAAGTATAAAAAAACAAAGATAACTAGGATAGATACGTATTTAGATGTGGAGACAAAGGCTTTTGTATCTCTTAGAAAGTTTTTAGCTTTTTTTTTTTCTATTCCTCAAACAAAAAGGACATGGAAAAAAGAGATAAAACCAAGGCTTTTGTTTTAAAGAAAGTTGAGTTTTAAAAAATTATTATTCAAATTTTTCTGTATTTTTTTGCTATTAGAAAAATTAGTCAACGAAAAATAATTTTCAGTCAAATAAAAATTTAGCTTGGCTTTCAAGAAAGTGTTTTTCTTTTATTTGAGGTAAAAATACTTTCCATAAGTTGTGAAAAATTAAAAAAATATCATATTATTTATTAATTATATCAAATTTGATCTTCAAATTTTTTATTGCTATATATTTTGTTTTGAATCTTTTTATTTTTTTTTTAATTTCATCCCTTATAATTTGATTTAATCTGATTTTTATATTAATTTTGATCCTTATTTTTATAATTGTTATTTGCTTTTATCTTATTATTATTTTAATTGAAATTTTTATCTATCAAATTTGATCCTAATTTTTTTTATTTGAAATAATTTATGAAATTATAATTATAATTATTTTAATTTCATCATCTTTTAATTTTTTTTATCTGTTAGATTTAATTTCCTTTATTTTGATTATTAATTATTTTATTTGAGATAATTTATGAAATTATATTATTTTTTTGAATTTCATTCTCATCCGACTTTTTAATTTGTAATATTTTTTCCTCATTATTTTAATAAACTTGAAAAAGAAAAAAAATATTAATAAGTTATTTTCCAGTTCATTTTTTTATGACATAACCAAATACTGAAAATATTTTTCAAATTATTTTTCATGATATAGTCAAACATAAAAAAATAATTCACTTTATAGGAATCCAGTTTCCAAGGAAAACACTTTTCAAAAGTAAACTATTTTCCAGCAAATAAACGGGGTCTAAATTAATTTTTTTATTTTTCTATACATATCTCTTTAATCAATCTATTTTTTATTTTAATAATTTTCAACTATGTTTTATAACACACATAATTTTGTGTGTGTAAATTTTTAAAAATACTTTTTTGATACAATTTAATAATTTATAATAATTAAAAAAATGAATGAATTAGAGTAAATATTTTTTTTATGAATTGAATAATTAATTAAATAAAGAGTAATTTTTATTAAAATGTATATAAATATTTCTTCTTCTTTTTTACCAAATGAGTGAGATTTTTCCTATTATGAAAGAACATATATAAATATCATTATTGAGAGATTAATATAATAATTAAAATAGACATAGAAAACCATAATTGAAAATTGGTGATGTTTTAAAATAATTGGATTTAATGATTGTTTAAATCATTATTTAATTATATTATCTTCTTAGAAATGAATTTTTATTATGATTAAAAAATCCATTTTAAAATTGATTTTGATGAGTAGAGAAACTACCTTTTAAAATTAAGAAATCGCATTTCTATCCTTTTTGCTTTAAACAAACCGAATTAATCCATCTGGTTCGAGTCCCATTTGTGTGTTCAATATATTTAAAGAAAAACTAATCACCTAAGATGAATAGATTTGGAATTGTGTCATGAAAAGGCCAACCCAAAAATATCAATTTTCCTAAACATGTATGCAAATGTATAAAAACGCCTCAAATCTTATTAGTTGGGTCCAAGCTCGGAAAAGGTCTTTATGCCTTTAGCCCAAGGATAATGCATAAAAAGGCCTCAAATCTCATTACAAAACAGTAACTCCTCAATTCATCAGGACCTCCGATCAAGTCATAGTCATAAATGGTCAAAATTAATGTATTGCATCTAACCAAATAAATGGTCTCGAAAACAATCCTCAGGCCCTCTGAAAGCATCCTCCGATCATGGAACCTCTTACACGACCAAACTCAAGAATGCATACATAAACAAAAGAAACATAATTAACACCAAAACTCATATTAACTTGTAAAAAATCTAGTCATTCTATAAAAAGCTTAAAACACGCATAAACAAGAAACAAGAACAAATAAATTGACCTTCATTTGAATATTGATGTCCTTAAGTCACCCTAGACTGTAAAACACACACAATAATGTAAAGCAAGACAAAGGAGATACACACACAAAAACAAGTTCGAAACACATATCCTTTCATTTTTATGTTTATATATATATATATATTTTTCAATATAAGAAAAAAAAAAAAAAAAAGAAGAAGCATAAACTTAGACGAAGGGAACACTTTTCAAGCCAAAGCACAAAAACAAGCACAAAGTAATTTTACAAATCAAATAAATATAAATATGTGTGTGGAATTTAGGCTTAAAAACCAAAACATAAACATTTAAAAATATGATAAAAGTAAGATATTAATAAAAATAGGTCTAACTGTTGAGCTTTTTTTATTAAAAAAAATGAAATTTGAGCAATCATTAAGAACAAGCAACCTTGAAAATACCAAAACAACATTCAAGATATGGTTTAAAGGTTGGAAATTGTTACGTGCTTAACTCAATGCATGCATGGCAGAGGTGCACTGAACGTGAGTGCAGACGAGGGCACAATTAATTGCATTTCTGTTATTTTCATTACAGACAAGGGCATTGGACGTGGGTACATATTAATTGCATTTCACTTACTTTCATTCAATAATACAAAGGATAAGGCCACGTCTTGTTTCAGTAGAGAAGTCGTTCATATTCTCCAGCGGCAGTTCTATTCTGCAGTAAGTTATCCCTAGTCCTTTGTATTAAGTTGCTTTATTTCTGTTGGTTGTAATGGCTATTAATATAGCTGGTTGAATTCAATAAGGGATTATCATATTGTCTAGAACTCTACTCCTTTTTGAATAATCATTTCAGAGAGGGCACTCGAATCCTTCTCCTGGGATTCTAGGCTTCTCTCCTAATCAACGAGCAAGTATTGGATCCTCACCTTCAACTACTCCGTTTTGAAGAATTACAAATCAGGAAGCTAGGGAACGATGAGGGAAGGGACTTTTTTATTATTATGATGAGAAGTACTTTATAGGCCATCATTGTGAACAGCCACAATTGTTCATGATAGAGGACTCTCCCTGCGATAAGAACTCTGAGGAAGACTAGCTGGAGGCAGAGCTTATAGAGGTGACACCTGAGATTTCCTTACATGGTATTGTTGGTGCTGAACATCCCCAAACAATTCAAGTCTTAGGAAAACTACAGAACAAAAGCTTGATATGTTGATAGATGGGGGCAGCACTCACAATTTCATTGACTAAGCCACTACAACTCAGTTTGGCCTACCGATCATCAGAGACAGGAAACTTCAAGTGGTGGTAGCTAATCGAGAACGTGTAGAATGTGCAGGCCATTGCCAAGGAATTAGGTTGGAATTACCATCACGGCTGATTATTATGTTCTGCCTATGGCAGCCTGTCAAGTAGTTTTGGGGGTGCAATGGTAGGAGACCCTGGGATCAATGGAGACAGACTACAAACAGCTCACTATGACATTCAGAATCGGCGGAGTCAGGCATACTTGGGAAATGGGTGGCAGTTTTTTAAGTCCTACCCCCATTTTTGTCCTTGAGGATAAGGACAGTTTGAGTGGGCAGGATTGTTACGTGCTTCACTCAATGCATGCATGCATGGTAGAGGTGCACTGAACGTGGGTGCAGACGGGGGTACAGTTAATTGCATTTCAGTTATTTTCATTGCAGACGTGGGCATTGGATGTGGGCACAAATTAATTGCATTTCAGTTACTTTCATTCAATAATACAGAGGATAAGGCCACGTCTTGTTTCAGTTGAGAAGTCGTTCCTATTTTCCAGCGGGAGTTCTATTCTGCAGCAAATTATCCCTAGTCCTTTATATTAAGTTGCTTTATTCCTGTTGGTTGTAATGACTATTAATATAGCCGGTTGAATTCAATAAAAGATTATTATATTGTCCAGAACTCTACTCCTTGTCTTTCTCTTCTCTCTGTTTCAAAAATTCTGAACTAAACTCATTATGGATGTGTTTGGAAGGCCAAGTGTGGATGGATAGTGTTGGGAATTATGTTAAATATATGTTGTGAAGATGGATTGAATGTATAATTTTGATTATGATTATTGTGAATTGGTTTATGATGTGTGGGTTCATTGTTGTTATGTTTTGAAGATTGGGTATATACATTCCTTATGTAAAGGATGAGTTAAATAGATTGTACACTATTTATATGGGTGAATGTGGGCTGCCAACCATGCATACATGTATTTATGAACCATTATAAAAACTATGAGTGTGTGTAAGTGTGTGCTGCTATGGCCTAAATGATACATGGGTATTTCTTAAATGATATAATATTCACCAAAAATAATGTAATAATATTTGTTGAATATTGGTCACATTGTATTATACTAATCATATAACACACAAACTTTTGGCAATTAATATATTTTTTATTTGTTGAATTTAAATTTATTATTTAATATGTTGTGTTCTATTCATGGTACTTTTATCTCTTTTGGGTAAAATTTTGTTACAGTGATCACACACATATAGATAGTATTTTTTTTACTTATTAAGCAGTTCACATGCATTAAAAAAAAATATGCAGTTTTTCAACAATTATTTTTTTTATTGGGTTATTGAATTGAATTTATTATTTTCATATGATATTTTTCATATACTTAACACAAATTGTTTTGACAACTAATATATATAAACATGCTCTTACGTAATGAAATTTTCATATATTTAACACAGTTTTTTGACAACTAATATTTTTTTGAATTTAAATTTATTACATAATATTTTTATTTGTTGCTGATAATATATAAGACATGATAATCAACATGTTATATATTCATTAAGACCTATCACACATATTAAATAAAATGGATTCCGCATGTTCCGTAATCTACATATCATTCCAATATTTTAATTAAATATTTTATTAATTTCAACTGAAATTGCTTTCGTTTTATTTCGTACATGCCTTCATAGATGTGGGTTCAAATGCTAAGAAATGAAGCACAAATTTTGGGCCAAGCCTAAAATAGCATGACTTTAGCCCAGCTCGAACTCAACTAAGTTTTAGATTTCAAAAATCACATTTATCTTTGCCCCGACGAAAAACATTGAAAATGAGAAATTATTAGGTGAATCTAGTTCATCATCTACCATGCACCAATTAATAAAAAATTTATAAATCATTATTTTTTTCTAAATCATCAATTTAATGGCTGATATTAAAAAAATCTAAATCTTTCCATAATAAAATAATGCATCAATCACAAAATGATGTAAAAGAATTTAATATTGAGATGTAAAAATTTTATTGGTTTGATCCAAGATATGAGGTGGTGAATTAAATTAACCTACTAATTTATTATATTGAAAATCCATTGCACCCCATTTTAAAAATATATAGGATAATTTTTTGCCAAGTTTCTAGCTCGGAGGAGAAGTTTAACACGTAACTGAATAGTAGTACATTATGTGAGTCCATCACTCTTGATCCATTTATAAATCTATTCCCAATCAACATCTACTAAATACTAATGTATTTTTTTTATTTGGGGAACAATTTTTTATGAGAAAAATAAATTATTGAAGAATAATATAAATTATATATTAAATTTTAATTTAAAAATTTAAATTTTTTAGATTATAATAACTTTTTAATATAATATCAAAGTGTCAATAACTAAAAAATCATAAATTCAAATATCATTATATCATTATATCATTCTAATTAGTAAAACTTTTCAAATGGATTTCATTTAAATGAATATGTAAGATAACAATATAACTCATAAAATACTAAACTCTATTAAAATTAGCTGATAAAAAATTAGCTTGTATATATATCGTGCGTGGTGGATATTATCCTTGAGAAATAACATACGCTGTGCACCTTTTTTATAGTCTAAAATATAACTGGAAAAATTAGTTTGTTTCCAAGTATTTATATTTCTATACCGATATAAACAATCTTATTCTAAAATAAAAAATATATAAATATGGGAGGATTCAAATTTAAAATTCATTTTTTTCAAATTAAATGGATAGCAGCTACTCTATATGACTGGATGTGTATATATATCCGTAGATTAAAAGTCCAATTGGAAAGAGGAGTCTTTTTCAAACTATTGGCTGGACTTGTATAAATAATTATATTTTATATTCAACAGGATAAGATCTCCTTTTAATAATAATTATCAATATAATTAAAAGAGACACGATTGTATAAACAGTAAACTAGTTTGATATTATTATTTTAAGCGTTTAATTAGTAAATTTATGTTGTAATTCATTGATTGAAGAGCGTGGGGACTTGAGCCGAGGTTGAGGGTTCTAATCCCAGAAGAGGCAATTGAAATCTTTTAAGCAACAGGTTTTTTAAACAGGCTCATTGATTTTTTTATTGGGTTTTTTAGCCTATTTTTTAATTTTATTTTTTAATATTATATATATTTTTTTTTTTTAACTTTTTTTTATTTTTTCCAGTTATTCATTTAATATGGGGTTTTATTTAATTTATTTTCCAGGTTGATAGTAAATCAATATTTTTTATATTTTTTTTTATTATATAATAAAAAAAATCAAGTTGATATAATTTTTTAAAATATAATAAAATGGTAACATATTTAATTAACTCGAGTTAACACAGGTTAATATATAAAATCTACGACCTTGGTCAAAAGAACACAACTACTTTATAAAAAGTAAATAAAAGAAAATTAAAATATATTGAAACTCAATTCTCATTCAACTCAATGTTGAAGAATAAAATTGAAAAAAACAATTAAAAGAAAAAAAAACTCAAATCAACCCAGATTAATATATCAAACTTGGATCATTAGACTGAAATAACCCAATTGAAAGCAAATCAAAATAAATTATGAAACTCAATTCTCAATCAACCTAATATTAAACAATGAAATTGGAAGAAAAAAATGAGTCATCCCAAGTTAACTCGTCAAAACTTTGACTTCGTTCATGACACTCTGATAACCTCATAGAAAACAATCTAAAACAAATTATAAAGTTTAACATTCAATCAACCCAAATATTTACGGATGAAACTAAAAAAAATTCAATTACAAAAAAACCCAAGAAAATACTAAATAAATAGATTAATATGCAAAATTCATAACTCGAGTCATGAGATTTAGATAATTTTATTGGAAGTAAATTAAAATAATCTATATAGCTTAATTCATAATAAATTTAATATTAAAAAATAAAAAAAAAATATTATTTAAATAATTAATTTTTTCAGGAGGATGGAACAATGATTTCCCCTTCTCAATTAATCTTTTATTGCTAATTTGTTTTTATACCTGCTCCTCTTTACAACCTCTTGACTTTAACGCCACTGCAATGTCATATTGTAAAGAAACTTTCAACAAGGAGAAAAGTCACCAACATGCTGCTATAGATATTTAGTCCGAATATATATATATATATATATATATATATATATATATATATATATTTATTTAGATTAATATGAGTGTTTAGATCAATTTTTAGTGGCTTTAAAGTTACTAAGAACTCGAAACTGGTGATCTCTAAAAAGCAAATCTAAAACCTGATTAATTAAGCTATACCCCTCAGAATTAAGTGTTCTTATTCATACTAGTTATTCAAATAAAATTATAAGCATGCAACGATTGTATTCTTATTAGTAAAACAAGTGTATGTTGGTCTATTTAAAAAAAATGAATAGGGACAATCAAGTAAACAAAAAAAATCAAAATGATATAATTTTTAAAAAATATTGATATAGCAACATATTTAAAATACAAGTTAATATATAAAAATCTACGATCTCAGTCAAAAGAACTTAACAACTTCATAGAAAAGAAATAAAAAATATATATATTGAAGTTTTAATTTTCAATCAATCTAATGTTGAAGAATAAAATTAAAAAAAAAAAAAAAACTCAAGTTAATCCAGGTTAATATATCAAACCTGGATCATTAGACTGAAATAACTCAATAGAAAGCAAATCAAAATAAATTATAAAACTCAATTCTCAATCAACCCAATATTAAACAATAAAATTGGAAGAAAAAAAACTGAATCGTCCCAAGTTAACCCATCAAAACCTTGACTTGGTTCATGAGACTCTAATAACCTCATAGAAAGCAATCTAAAATAAATTATAAAATTTAATTTTCAATCAATTCAAATATTAACAGATAATATTAGAAAAAATCAATTACAAAAAAAAAAACTCAAAAAAAGTCTTGAGTGACTGGGTTAATCTGCAAAACTCATGATTCGAGCCATTAGATTTAGATAATTTCATAGGAAGTAAATTGAAATAATTTATAAGACTTAATCTCTAATAAATCTAATGTTAAGAAATAAAAATATATATATTATTTTAATTTGGTGAGGAGGGAACAATGATTTCACCTCCTTGATTAATCCTTGTTAATTATTTTTTTATTGTTATTTTTTTTTCAATTCTCTGCTACAATAGTTAACACCCTCCTGTACCTGTAAAAACACTATGTCAGAAAAGCACAATTGATACCTTCTCCTCTTTTACAACCTCTTGACTTTAACGCCGCTGCAATATCATATTGCAAAGAAAATTTCAACAAGGAGAAAAGTCACCAACATGCTGCTATACGTATTTAGTCAGAATTTTGAAACTCTTTAAGGCCGGAATCTGTCAAGGGTAGTTGTATCTACCTTTTGCAATATATATTACTAATAACTGATGATGTTTCATTTCTAACTTCATGACCGAATCTAAAAAAAAACAAAAAAAAACTTGTCTTTACTTCATCAAATACATTCCATAACCATATCCTCGCCTCACCATTTTCTCTCAAGTTAATCCTGATGAAAATTACGTTTCTTCTACTCAATCCCACGTCCTTTCTTTCAGTTCTGATCACAATTATTACCCTTATTAGCTCAATTGCTAGCCAACCAGCTTACACTTACCCCTTCTGTTCAGATCCTCAAAATATCACAGAAAATGCTAGTTACACTTCAAACCTTAGCGCCCTCTTGAGTTCTTTATCCTCCAAGGCCTCCCTGAACAGCTTCTATACAGACAGTTCTAATGGTATTTACAGTCTATACCTTTGCAGGGGTGATGTTTCAAGCAATACCTGTCAAACCTGCATTAACAATGCTACTCGAGAAATCCAACGGCGATGTGCTTCTAATGAAACTGCAATCATTTGGTACGATGAGTGCATGCTACGTTACTCGAATAAAAACTTTCATGGAGTTTATCAGACATATCCAAGATTGTTCATGTGGAATAACGAGAACACCACATCACCAGATGAACAGAATTTTGGTGCGCTCAGTTTGATATACACGCTGATAGAATATGTTCCATATACAGATATGATGTTCGGGACTAATCAATCAGCGAGTCATGATGGGTCTCAAAAACGATATGCTTTGACGCAGTGTAGCAGAGATATAAATAGTAGTGATTGTAGTTCTTGTTTGGGAATCTTAAGGGATGATGTGACACAGTGTTGCCAAGCTAAGAGAGGTTGGCGTATTTTCGCCCCAAGTTGTAGTATAAGGTACGAGGAATCTCAATTCTATCAGCTGTCATCAACGCCGGTACCGGTTCCTTCTCCCCAAGTGCCAGAGCCAGTGCCCGGTGAGTCAAATACGAAAACTTGTTTGTTGAGAAATTAGATTGCTGGTCCATTCACGTGTTGTGAAAATTAGAAAGATTTTTTTTCTCGTTTGAACTGTATTACAATTACCCTGGCTAAATAGAATTAGGTGAATAGATAGTTTAGGCTATTTTTCTCTCTATTTGTTTCAAATTTAGCAGGCTAGCTTTGGACATAAGCATCACCGAGGAGTAACTAATCCACTGAATTATTATCTACAATGAAATGGACAGATATTTTAAAGAAGGAAGACTAAATTCTTCCTGAGTGGTTTCAAAAAATCAAATGATGTTAGGCTATGATAATTTACTGTTTAAGAAGCTGCATACTTTTGTTGGAAGAAGGATGAGTGTGGTAGAAATTAAATTTGGAAGAAGGATGGGTGTGGTAGAAGATAAAAAAATAGTAATATAAAATTAAAAAACTCAAGCATAAGATTATTGAGAGGAGGGTATTCTTTTATTTAGTGATTCTCTCTAAGTTCTCTTAGTTATTCTTTTTTTATTTTTTGTACTTCTAATAATGATGAATTACAAGCTTTTTTATAGACATAGAGTCTTAGACAATTAAGGAATTAAACTAATATAAAAAAATTCTAATTTGAATAGGAATTGTATTATGCTGACTAAACCGATTGATTATTTCAACTTATGATTGCTCTGTCTCAACTAGTCAACCATTTATAACCGATCAACCGATTTAACTAATTTTCAGAAATTAGTTTACTTTTAATATCCCCCTTTAATCATAACTCTCAACACATCTCTCATCTTGATAAAAACATCATATTTGAGTGGCTTTGTAAATATATCTGCAACTTGATCTTGTATCTTTGCATACTTGACTTTAACTTCCTTGTTTGCAATGTAATCTCGTAAATAATGAAATCTTGTGTCAATATGTTTACTTCTATCATGAAATATTGAATTCTTTGCTAATGTAATGGCTGATGAGGTGTCCACATAAATTTCAATAGGCTTCTCTTGTGGCATTCACAATTCCTTTAGTAATCTTCTTAGTCATATAAAATGACAAACACATGATATACTAGCTACATATTCAGTTTCACATGTTGATCCTTTAGTAATCTTCTTAGTCATATAAAATGACAAACACATGATGTACTAGCTACATATTCAGTTTCACATGTTGATCCTTTAGAAATCTTCTTAGTCATATAAAATGACAAACACATGATGTACTAGCTACATATTCAGTTTCACATGTTGATCCTTTAGTAATCTTCTTAGTCATATAAAATGACAAACACATGATGTACTAGCTACATATTCAGTTTCACATGTTGAAAAAGTGACTATGGATTGCTTATTTGAACTCCATGTGAATGTTGCGTCTCCCATATAGAAAACAAAATTTGTAGTGCTCTTTCTATTATTCACACCTTTAGCCAAATCACTATCATTATAACCCACAAGTTCAAAACTATTAGAATAACCGTAGAATAAGCCAAAATAACCAATACTTTTGATATACCAAAGAATTTGCTTCATGTCTAGAAGATGTCTCCATAAATCAACTTACAAGTCCTACTCTAAAAAAAAATATTTGAACGAGTGCATATTAAATATCTAAAACTCTTAACTAAGCTCTTGAAAGTTGTAGAGGTTATCTTCTCACCTTCATTATTCTTTGACATCTTTACTCCACATTCAACTAGAGTATTTACTCTTGCATAATCCTCCAAATTAAACTTCTTGAGAACATCCCTTGCAAACTTCTCTTGATTTTAAAGATTTATTATCTCCTTGTTTGATCTCAATCCCTAAGTAATAGGACATGAGACCAATAACCGTTATCTCTTAATCATTGTTTACTTGAAGTCTCCAAACATATTTGGATTATTTCATGTAAAGATCAAGTCATCCACATACATACATACAATAAGAGTATCACCACTCTCTTTGATTTTTACATATATAGCATATTCATAAGGGCATTTAACAAATATATTCTTTAAGAATTATCCATCAAAGTGATTGTACCAAGCCCCTGGGGCTTGCTTCAATCCATATGAGGCTTTGTTCAACCTTAATACATTGTCTTCATGTCTCTTCACTTCATAACTTATAGGTTGCTTAATGTAGACCTCTTCTTTAAGAAAACCATTTAGAAAAGCTTATTTGACACCCATTTGATATATTATTCCTCTATGCTGGGCAGTACTGGCAATGATTAATCGAATGGTCTCCAATCTTGCAACTAGAGCAAACACTTCATCATAGACAATTTTATGCTTTTGATTATAAATGTTTGTCACTAACCTTGCCTTTTATCTTTCCACCTTTCATTTCACTTTCTTTTTTCTTTATAAATCCACTTGACACCTATTGTCTTCTTTCCATTTAGTCTATGAACCAATCTTCATGTGTCATTCTTCTCAATTGATGCAATCTCCTCATCCATAACAATTCTCCATTTGACATCCTTTATTGCTTCTCCAAACACTATAGGATCACATGTAGCAAGGTGACAATATAATATTACATCATTATCAATTAAATTAGTTACCTTACATAAGTCATCGAGAATCCTCATCTTTCTTAGTGGACTTGATGGAGTGCCACTACTTGAGCTTTCACTAGAAAAAGAAGAAGAAGAAGTTGAAAAAGGAGAAGATGAGCTCGTTAGTGTTTGCGGAGATGTAACTATAGGTTCTTGATGATCTTCATAACTTTCATCTTTTTCATTAAGAATTGGTAGGAAGTCATATTTCTCATCATCATCTACCTACCAATCCCATGCTCCTTCTTTACTGAACTCAACATCTCTATTAATCACCATTTTTTCTTCATTAGGGTTATAAAGTTTGTATCCTTTTGACTTTTGATTATAGCCTACAAAGATCATCTTTTTGCTTTTACCATCTAACTTGGTCCTTACTTGATCATTTGCATACAAGTAAGAGACACTTGGCTTTTTTCCACTTCATGCTTCTTATGTAGTCATATCATTTAAGCCTTTAGTATGACACCTATTTGACAAGTAGATAGCATAATCTACAACTTCAACCCGAAACTCTTTAGACATCTTCTTGGTTTTGAGCATGCTTCTTGTCATGTTGAGGATGCTTCTATTCTTTCTCTCTACCACACTATTTTGTTGTGGGATCTCGGCAGACACCGTTAGGAGTCTTTTTATACCATGATCTTCACAAAACTCATTAAAATTAGTATAACAAAATTCACTCCCTTATTCATCCTAAGTGATTTTATAGAATAATATTTTTTCAACTAATTCCTTAAACTTCATAAAACAACTAAACATATTAGACTTTTTTTTTAAGAAGTATACCCAAGTTTTTCTACTACAATCTTCAATAAAAAATAGAAAATATAAATTTTTACCAAACAAACATGGTTTGATAGGACCACAAACATTGACATGTATTTCTTGTAGGGATTGATATGCTCTTGATGTCAACTTTTTCAAAAAGCTCTTTGGAATTTGCTTGCCCCTTAAACATCCTCCACACAACTGATTTGGATGTATAATGGATGGTAAACCCTTCAACATCTCCTTTTGTGCCATCATCTTCAAGCTATCAAAGTTTATATACCAAAGTCTCATATGTCAAAGCCAAGTTTCATCCTTCACACATACATTTAGGCATTTAAGCACATCCAATTCTATATTTAGCAAGAATATTCTATTCTTTGTCTTGGTTACCTTTGCAATTATAACTCTTTTAGCTATTCTCTCTCTTTTGTACTTCTTAACAATATTGAATCACAAGTATTTTTATAGACATAGAATCCTAAACAACCAAGGAATTAAACTAATATAAGAAAATCCTAATCTGAATAGCAATTGTATTATACAGATTGAACCGGTTAACTATTTCAACTTATTCCATCCGGTTGCTATCTCTCAATCAGTCGACCATTTTTAACCAAACGACCAGTTCAACTAATTTCCAAAAATCAGTTTACTTTCAACAACTTTCTCGTTCGGTGTCTACTGCAATTATATTCAGTGATACTACTATTGCTTTTTTATGGAATTCTACAATTTGTTCATGTATACTCGCTGCTCTTTACGATCATTACATAATTCTGCCTCTAAAAAATACAGCTGTGATAGCTGGATATTTCTCTTAATATGGTCTGTTGCAATTTTCATATGTTCTTACTTAATACCAAAATTATGTTATGATTTGTGGTGTTGATTTTAATAGATATATCTCAGGTCTGGAATTTTGTAGATAGACATTGCTCCAGGAAATCGGATAGATATATCTAGCTGCAGCAGCAAAGCATAGACATCACTTTATCAGAAACTCGGATAGGCTATTGACTAGCTAGCTGTTCCTATTTCATATGATAGGAATACATTCCTTTTGTCGGTTATTAGTTATTAATGATAATATCATGCAATTTCAGGAGGAAATGGAGGGAAGAATACAACTATGATTGTGATTGCTACTGTTGTATCATCATTAGCTGTAGCTGTTGCTCTCTTGCTGTTCTGGTATTTTTCATGCTGGAAAGGGGCAAGACGAACAGGTAGATAAACAATATATGGGTAACTAATTAAGCTTTTAATTTAATCTTTAGTGTGAAAATGTCATTAGATTAATGTATGAAATTGTCATTAAACGATATATGTGCAACTAATTAAGATTTTAATTTAATCTTGGTGTCAAATTGACTTGTTATTCAAGAGGAAAGAAGCCAAGAAATTCTATTACGAGAAAATTCAAATCGCAGCTATCTGAATGAAGGAGAATTGCCTATTACCGGTTATGACAATGGTGAACAAATGCATAACTTCAATTTGACGACCATAAGGTTAGCTACAAACAATTTCTCTGATGAAAATAAGCTTGGAGAAGGAGGTTTTGGCCCAGTTTACAAGGTTCAGATCCCAATATTTTCTCTTGTAATCTTCTAGTACTCAATACTAAATGTTATTAACAGTTGAACTTCAAAACTTCAGGGCATTCTTCCTGCTGGAGAAGAAATAGCAGTCAAAAGGCTTTCCATGGTATCAAAACAAGGTCTTGAAGAATTTAGAAATGAAGTGATGGTCATCGCTAAACTTCAGCACAAAAATCTTGTAAGGCTGTTGGGATATTGCTTGGAAGGAGATGAAAAGCTTCTTGTCTATGAGTACCTGGCAAACACAAGCCTTGATGCCTTCCTGTTTGGTTTGCTTTCTATCCCTCTCATAGTTTTCCCATTTTTTTCTAAATTTATGCATCCACTTCTACCATCGAATGGAGTTTCCTTATCATTTCCTTTGTGAAGACAGATCCAGAGAAAAGTAGGGAACTCGATTGGCCAAAGCGTGCAAATATTATATCAGGAACAGCAAGGGGCCTGCAGTATCTACATGAAGACTCTAGACTCAAAATCGTACACCGTGATATGAAAGCAAGCAATATCTTGTTGGATGATCAGATGCACCCAAAGATATCAGACTTTGGCACTGCAAGAATTTTCGGAGGGAATCAACTTGAGGCCAACACTAACAAAGTTGTTGGCACATTGTAAGTCCATTTCCTTCATATTAATTGCTATAAATAATACGAGTATGAGAATCATCTGGTAACCTTCACTGTCCTCCACTCAATTTGATGCAGTAATTATTTTTCTTGAGCAGTGGATACATGGCACCAGAATATGCACTGGAGGGAATAATTTCAACAAAGTCGGATGTTTACAGCTTTGGAATCCTGTTGTTAGAAATCATTACTGGTAAAAAGAACAGAGGTTTCTACAGCCAATATCAAGCCCAAAGCCTCCTCTTACATGTATAAACTTTCTTCTTACTGAACCTTTTATCAATTCAACATTAACATGTATAAAATATCTCTGATCCTGAAATTTATGTACCCTGAACAGGCCTGGCAGCTGTGGAATGAAGGCACAGGAAAGGAGTTGATAGACAGAAATATAATCGACTCTTGTCCGGTAAGTGAGGCTTTGAGATGGATCCATATTGCATTACTTTGTGTTCAAGATGATCCTGCACGTAGGCCAACCATGTCATTAGTTGTTCTCATGCTTGGAAGTAATGCTGTAAACCTTCCCCAACCATCAGCAGGTCCAAAATCTCTGGTTAAATTTACTTCAATCCTGTCTCGTCAGTCTTCAGCATCTTTGTCAGGATCAAGTTTTCTTGCATCTGATCACTCTACAGCTAGTGTGCTTCTTGGTAGTTAAGAAATTTATTACATGGTTTCTTTGTAGCTAAGTGTGGTTTGTTTTTGTAAACACTAATATTCTTGATAGAAATTATGGTGCGTTCATGCATGATTATAGTACGTTTCTCTATAAGCTTTCGTGATGTTGTAAATCATTTCATTCTTCACATTCTCTTCATCATATATGTCATATATGTTTGATCAGGTTCTCAATGTATCAGAAGTTTAAATTACAATGTTTATTTCTTCATATATTTGTCATTTTTACTCTATTTTAGAGGTGAGTAAAAAATCAGAAAAACCAATTAAATTGAGAAAATTTAAAAAAAAATAACTGAAAAAACCGAACAGTAAAAATAACCAATTAAACCTAATAGAATATTTAAAAAACTAATCGATTCAGTTCGGTTCCGATTCCATAAGCTTGAAACCAAAATGAAAAAATCGAGTCAAACCGGAAAAAACCGAGCCAAACCGAAACCAAACCCAATGAAAATTACAAAAAAGAAACCTCAAAAAACAATATATTTTTTATTTTTAATATAAAATAACCGAACCAAACCAAAACCGGTCGGTTTAAATCAGTTTTTGTACTAAAATAACAAAAACTGATCGTTTTGAACTGGTTTTAATTTCTTTTAAAAAAATTCATGTTAAATATTTTTGTAAATAAAATTCAAATCAAACCAAAAATCATCATCTCTATTCTATTTTTGCCATCAACATGCATGCATGAGACAATCAATGACACTAATTTTTTAAAGGAAAAATTATTCCGCCGGAGACCTCTTTTTTTTTCTTTTCTTTAATTCTTAGGTATGATTCTCCTTCCTTACACGTGTGTTGTATCGGTGGATATGGGAGATGACAATATTTTTAAATATATTTTATTATAATATTTGTAATTGATATTGGGGCAGCTTAAAAACAAAACTAAATAGTGAAAAAAATGATTTAATGAGAAAAGTTTTATTTAAGCAATTGACAATATTATGATTATTAAAAATCTTAACTAGTTAGTCAAGATTTTATAATATAAGACTAATTATATCAAAAAAAAAATATCATCTCTTAAAGAATATTATAAAAAAAACTTGTTTGATCAAATATCAAAATAAATAGAAATAAAATAAAAAATGATTAATATAAATATGTGTTTTACCAAACATACACTGGATCCAAAATAAATTGAGCTATTTTTTTTTTCTAGATTGGGTCTGATTTAGCCTATACAAATTAAGCTGGACTCCGCTAGCCTAGCCTGGTCACCGGTTCAAACCAATAACCGGCTGTTCTGTGCATACATGCATGAATTATTAACGCATGCTTTGTAGTGACAAGGTAATTATATTTATAAGGGGAGGGAAAACGAAAGCTTACCTGTGTAGCTGGGAACGAAGCCGAAGATGATGGTGTATTGGACGATGCTCTCTCTACTCCTCTATGGTTGTTCTTTTATTCGGCTCTGTTTTCTCTGTTTGTATTCTCTGGTCCCTCTCCCTCTTCGTTTCTGTCCCTGTTTATGTTTGTTTGCTTCTCTCTCTACTGGATTTTTTCCGTTCTTCCTCTCCATTTTTTTCTTCCTCTCTCCCCTTTGTCATGGCCTTTCTCTAGCTTTTATAGCAAAAGAATGCCATGCGATTGCCTCCAGATAATGAGGCGACCTCGCATGGACTTTAATGCAGGAGTAACGGTCAGCTACTCTTTGTGGACATTTAGCAGGAGCGGCGAGGCGTTTCTTTCCCCTGGTTTGGCGAGGTAAAGAAGACGAACAGTATCTTTTAGAAACGGCACCATTTTTGGGTTTCGAATGGCCATTTTCGACTTGGTCGTTAACATTTTGAACTTTTGTAATCAAGCCCCTGGATAAATTATAATTGGGCCCCTTCATTTCAGCGTCATTCACAAAATGGTCCTCATATTTTAATTTCTTGCAATTGTAACCCGAATCAGCCCTAAACTTTTATATTTCTTCAATTAAGCTCCTGATTTCATTAACTAAACTAATTTCAAGTTCAATTAATTCCCCAAACTTATCAATTCTTCAATTAAGCTCTTGTTTTGATTAATTAAACTACTCCAAAATTTAATTAAGTCCCCCAAACTTTCAATTTATATTGTCTTGACCCAAAATTTCAATTTATTCTTCATTCATTTCATTTTGTTTTATTTCATTCATTTTGTTATCATCACTTATTTTATTTTATTTTTCTATTATTGTTTATAGAAAATAAAATAAAAATAAAAATAAAATAAAAAAAATAAGTATATGACAGCTGCCCCTTTTATAATATTTATGATGTAAAGACATTGGAAATTTTTGTTTTCTTTGTAAATTTATAAAGAAATTTATTTTCTTTATGTTTTTTCTTACATATTCACGGGAAGTAAATTGTACAACATGATTTTATTTATCCTTAAAATACTTAACCATATACAACTTAAAACATATAATTAATTTTTTGTCTTTTTATTTATTTTATAATTCAATAACATATATAAAGAAAAAATACAAACACACACACATCACTTTTATTATGTTTTTCTCGTACATCCTTTTTATATATGTAAACAAAAAACAAAAATTTCAAAATAAATTAAAATACAATTCAAAAATTACAAAATAAACCCCAAAAATCTACAAGAATTGCAGGGAAGGCCTTCTAAACCACCGGAACAGTGCTGGAAGGTTTCTAGGCACGAGAACAATGGCGGCGTGTCTTTCCCAAGCACCACCACCAACCCACCGCATGGAAAATACCAAAAGAGGGTGGATTTGGCTCAGCTTCTTCTCCTCTTCCCTATTTTGCCGGCGGTGACAACCATTGTTACCTACAACAAAAGAAAATGCACAAGCAGTCGATTTTATTTTGTTTTTTAGATATGTCCAATTCCTCCACCTTCTCCCTTCTTTGTTTGTTTTTCTTTTGCCAATGGCAAATCTGGTGGTTGGGAGGGCTTCTTCTTCTTCTTCTTCTTCTTCTTCTTCTTCTCCTTCTCCTTCACTTCAAGTGGCTGGTGGTGAGGAGGAACGACCGAAAAGGGGGCTAGCCGCTGCTGGTGGGTTTCGGGGTTTGGTGGGGGCTCTATTGAGAGCAAGATGAGGGAAGATGGAGACAGAGATCAGCCAACTTTGGTTGGGAGGCAGACCAGAGTTAGGTGTAAAGGTCAGCCAAAAGAAACAGTTGTGGGGTTGTTAGGTGGGGATGAAAATGGAAATGGCTGAGAGAGGGGAAAATGAGGGGGGTCTCTCTCAAAGTTAGTGGGTTCTGGTTTTTCTTCTATAGGGAAGGAGGGTGAGCGGCTACTCGAAAAGAGGAGAAGCCGAAGGCATCCAAAGAAAAACTGGGGAGGAGGGCAGCCGCCCTTTTTAAAAAAAAAAAAAAGTGGTGGGTTCGGGTTTTTTAGTTTACCCTCAATTTATTTTTTCTCTCAATTGTCCCCTTGTAAATTTTCTCCCCCGTTTTGTGTGTGTTGTAACCTCAATTTATAGGCAAAGTGGCTTGGTTCCCAAAACACATTGGTCCCTCAACTTCTTCTATTTTGTCAATTTTGATTTTTCTTATTTGTTTTGTATTTTTTTAAAAGCGAGCAATATCAACGTCGACTCAACAAAGAAAATCAGTGGTTGTAAAATTAATGCATTCAAAATACCTTTGAAAATTTAAATTCTTTTAAGATGACGTTGAAAATGCTAAAACGATGCAAATATATCAAAAATGCATTTTTTGGAGTTTTCATTGTTTTTTTGCTATTTTTGGTTTTTTTCTAAGAATTTATCAAAAACATGGGTAAAAAATTGGGTAGCAACATCTTGAATGATAGATTCAACTAGATCAAATAATCTAGTTTTATTTTTATTAAATGAAAAAAATAATAAGCAACAACAATAAATAGACTAAATTTACAAAAAAAAAAGTCATAATATTTTAGAAGATATTTTTTTAAAATGAGACAAATAATGCATCTCAGTTTATAATTCATTAAACACAAAAGGATGAAATAAGGTAAAAAGAGAAACTAAAAAATTAGCCTTAATCAACCCAAGTTAGCATGATAAACATGTAATCCTAGTAATCAGGGTCAAGCCAACTAGAGAAATCATGTCAAACTCACCACCTAACTTTCCGAACTCATGACTCAGGTCATTAGACTTAAAGCACTATATCTGTAAAAATCATAAAACTCAATTCTCAATCAATTGAATATTAAATGATGACATTGAAAAAAGAATTTTAATTATATAAAAGGATTTAAAAAAATAGTAAGTATAAAAAAAAACCACAAAAAATCACAAAGCTAAAATGAAAATAAGTTAAAAGAACAAAGTCAACATGCGTTAACTTTTCAAACTCATGGCTCGGAGAATTAGATTAGAAGCATCCTATCTAAAAAAAAATCATGAAGCTCAATCTCCAACCAATTAAATGTTGAAGGTTTAACTTAAAAAAAGAATATCAATTACACAAAAATTAAAAAAAAAAACATTACAATTAAACGAATAAGGATAAAAATTAAAAATACCAAAAAAAGATTATTTTTTATTGAAGGTTTTATTTAAAAAGAAAAATTAATTGAATAAAAAGACCACAAAAAATAAAAATAATGAGGATGAAAATTAAAATAATTAAAAAATAAAAACATATTTCTTATTGAAATGTGAAATTGAAAAGAAAAATAAATTTAACAAATTAAAGGTCCAAAAAAATCAAAAGAATGAGTATCTTGGAGAATATAATATTTAGTAAATTGAGATTGCAGGATGAAATTGAAAATAAATAAAATTTCTACAAAAGAGTGAAGAACAAAAACAATAAATCAAAAAATTAAGGACTAAAGTATAAATACTAACAACAATGAGGGGCAAGTTATAACGTTTAGAGAAGGAGAGAAAAAAAAAACTTACTACAACAAACCAGATCATCATTGTTGACAGGAGTCGTCCAACCAAGAAAGAAATACTATATAGGTCTTGGCCTAGCAGTTGAAGGAACTTGTTCCCTTACTCTGCATCCTGGGTTCAAACTTCATCGTGCACGCCTGTCACCCCCGCGATGCCTTACATGTTCACTGGGTTTGCAGGATGTTCAGTGAGCCGTGAGATTAGTCGTGGTGCGCGCAAGTTGGCCCGGACACCCACATAAATCAAAAAAAAAAATACTATATAATATTTAATGTCCAGTTAAATGAATACACATAATTTCAACACTAACAACATCTCCATTTCTCCAAGAACAAAAGAAGATATTGGATAGCATATTAAAGAACCAACAGAAACACTAGCACTGGAAAGGACACGCCAATTGCAACTCGATGTGATGAGGATCTTGTGGAACCTGCAATTTTTCCAAGTGACAATTATATTTGAATGCCAATTTACGATCAAATCAGGAATCAGACCGACAATTCCCAAAAAAAAAAAATCAAATTTCAAACAAAGAAAGAGACACAGAGAGCAACAATTTGAATAATTCACAAAACTCACCTCCCTTTGTTGCAGGTGTTGAATAGTTGAAGTAGAACTGGTAGTCATAGTACCACATGCTATGGGAGGTTAACAAAAGGGTGGAAGATATGTGGAGGCAAAAATCTCGTCAAAACTGGTGTAAAATGGGGGATAGGAACACTCGTTTTTTTCACATATCAGCAAGTCTAAGGAAGGGCCGCAACTACATTAGTAAGATTGAACATAATGGTAGTCATCTAGTCTCCTCAAATGATATAAAAGAAGGCGCTGTCAACTTCTTCTCATCCTTGTTTCGCAAACCAACATGTAAAAGAATTGAAATGGGAGGCTCGGGGTTCTCTAAAATTTCAGAAGCCAAATCAATTTGGCTAGAAAGACCACCTTCAATGGAAGAAGTGAAGCAAGCTGTGTGGGACTGTGATGGTTCCAAAGCCCCTGGCCCCGATGGTTTCACCTTTTGTTTCTATAAAAAGGTATGGAATATCATCAGCTCAGAGGTTTTTATGCTGGTTAAAAGTTTTTTCAGAACTGGTAAACTTCCAAAGGGTATCAACTCTTCTTTTGTAACTCTGATTCCGAAATCAAAGGGGTCGAGCAGATTCTCCCATTTTCGTCCGATAAGCCTGATTCACGGGCTATACAAAATAGTGGCAAAGCTACTGTCCACTAGGCTTCGACATGTCATGACAGATGTGATCAGTGTTAACCAGTCTGCATTTATTGCTGGGCGTCAGATTCTAGACGGGTTCATGATAGCAAATGAGGTTGTCCATGGTGTGCGCAGCAAGAAGAAGCATGGCCTCTTACTGAAGGTAGATTTCTATAAAGCCTTTGACTCAATTTTATGGGAACATATTGACACAAGTATGGGATACATGGGTTTTGGCTCACACTGGAGGAAGATGATATTCGAATGCTTATCCACTTCAAAATTAGCCATCTTGATAAACGGTTCTCCTAGTGGAGAATTTAGTTTGGAGATGGGTCTCAGGCAAGGGGACCCACTCTCTCCATTCCTATTTGACATCGCAGTTCAGGGATTGACAGTTTTATTCAATAGGGCATCAACTTCAGGTTACTTCAAAGGCTTACAGACTACCCTAGGACATTACTTAACTCATTTGCAATATGCCGATGACTCTCTGATTTTCTTGCCAAATGATTTTCCCTCTCTTCTACATGCCAAGAGGATACTACGTTGGTTTGAGATCATTTCCGGACTGAAAGTTAACTTTTATAAAAGCTCACTAATAGGTATCAACTTGGACAACGACTACACCTCTAGCCTGGCGAACTCAGTTTTCTGTCGTAGTGATACTTTCCCGGTTAGGTACCTTGGACTACCTCTTGGAGCCAATCCCGGCAGACTCTCTACTTGGAAACCAGTGTTGTCCACTATCAGAGCAAAGCTACTCACATGGAAAGGGAATTTTTTGAGCATGGCGGGAAGGTTATGTCTAATTAAATCAGTCTTGAGCTCTCTTCCTCTATTTTACATGTCAGTTTTTGCTATGCCAAAGAGTGTTACTAAAGCCATCTCTTCTCTAACCTGGTCTTTCCTTTGGAAAGGAAGCTCAACTTCTCATGGCCTTTTTAAGGTGGCTTGGCACAAGGTAATAAAGGATAAATCTTTTGGTGGTCTCGGGCTGGGATCCATCCACAACAAAAATCTGGCTTTGCTCTTTAAATGGCTATGGAATCTAGACAATGGAGTGGCAGGAGGCTGGCAAGAACACATTCTTCTAAAATACCGACCTCAATTTATAAATGGTATCCCTGAGTTTGCAGGTTCTTTATCTCCAACTTGGCATGGCATTGTTTCGGCAATCTTCTCAACACAAAACATAGCCAATCTTTTACATGCAAATGTCGGGTTCAAGGTGGGTGACGGGAGGAGCATCCGGTTTTGGACTGACTCTTGGCTCAGCTCTGCAACCACTCTCCAGCTCTTATTCCCCAGACTTTATAACCTCTCCTTGTAGCAAAACACTAGCCTTGCAGATATATACAATTTGACAGATACATCTTTAAACCTATCCTGGAGAAGAACCCTTCGGCCTCATGAGATCTGCCAGAGGGAGAGCTTAATCGTAGAGGTGCAGCGTGGTCTCCTTTTCTCAGATGGTGCAGACTGCAAGTTATGGAAATTCCACAGCTCTGGCATGTACTCAGCTCAATCAGGTCGCCTCTTCTTTGATAGTCTATCGGCCACTAAAAATAACCACTCCCCTACTCTGCTTTGGAATGGTTATGCCCCCCCAAAAGTGGATGTGTTCATTTGGCTTCTTCTTCATGGCGGTTTGAGTACAAGAAGTTTTTTAGCTGAGAGGAGAATCATTAATTATGAGGAATCTCACTACCCATTCTGCTGCAAGGAAACCGAGACAATTAATCATCTTTTCCATTGGTGTCCTATAACATGGTCTCTTTGGGGTCGTTTCTTGAAATGGTTCGGGTGCTCAGGTTGTCTGCACAAAGACCCAAATCAAAATCTACAGGAATGGTCCGGATTGATTAATGGAAATTTTCAGCGACGTGCTATTACCCTCCTCTGTAAAGGTCTGTATTGGTCAATTTGGATAGCGCGCAACCGCCTAATCTTCGAATCCAAGGCTCCTGATTGGGATATGATTTTTGATCTCATTTTTCACCGTTTGGCTTTCTAGTTGAAGTCCTCAGTTGCAAATTTCAGCTATACAAACTCAAATCTTTTTAGAAATCCTGAATGTATTATGAACTGGACTAAATCCCTCTTCACTTTGGTCTTTTCTTTCTTCATATTTCCATTGTATTTATCTTTCGTTCAGCCCCACTTTCTTGATGGGGCTGCATAATTAATATATAATTATCTGGTTTACTATCAAAAAAAAAAAAGTACCACATGCTGCAACTAGATCCATGAATATCCCAATCTCTCTTATTTCCAATAATATTTAAATATGCCGCCAATTGGAAATCCAAGCACTTGCCACAGTCACTCTTGCTGAGATCTCTAGTGCATTGAGCCATGCCATACCTCTTCCCACTCTGTCCAACATCCAATACTGCGGTATAGAACATCGAGGGCTGGTTAGGAGTTGTAGAAGCCAGCGCTTTTGTGAAGTTAAGTCCTTCAGAAACCACTTTTGCATCTTCAAAATTGGTCTCATTGTAAGTTGCCATTCCTGATTGATCCGATTCACCGAAAATTCTCCGGTCAGAATACCTTACGAAACACCACTTAAACCAAAGCGTCGCATTTTTACTGTTTGAGCAGCCGTGTACCATGGTAACATTCTTGATGCAGGCTGCACAGTCTGTGGCAGAAATATCACCTCTGCATTGTGTAAGGCCATAAATCTTGTTAGCACCTTTACCTGCTGCGGTCGTGTAGAGGCCATTTTGGATAGGCGCATTAGCAACAAGTGAATTCTGCAGCTCGCTCAGATGGCTTGGTATTCACTGCTATTGGTAGCATTATCAACTTCACTACATAGCGAACCGAGATTGGAATTACTGTCAGCATGGCAAGGGCTAGATAACAGCAGAAAAGTTGAAAATATAATGAATATTAACAATTCCATACTTTGAGTCCAAGGGAAACGTGTTCTCTTTTTATGTTCATATCATAATCAAAACTATCAAATCGTTGCATTTGTGGAATGTAATCATGCCGTGTAGAACTTGTTTAATTAGCACTACAAGATTGAAGACAATGAAACCAACTGTACTTGTTCATATATCGTAAATGCATTATTATATATTTGTTTAGCACTACAAAATTGAAGTCAATGAAACCTAGTTGTACTTGTTCTTATCATATTTGCTTGGCAATAGAAAATGGAAGTGGATGAAATCATTTGCTTAAATTAAGCTCCATATGGATATGCTTAGCAATATAAAAATTGAAGTCAAACAAAACTAGCTTGTTGCTTTTGGTTGAATTAAAGCTTCTGGTCGACATCTATGAGGCTGAAGTTTAAATGGAACGCCCATTGTAAGGTTTCAGTTTTTTTTGGATGGAATTTGATTTCAATAATTAATTTTAATATGATATCAACCCGTTATGAGGTCTAATGGCCTAGAAAATATTCTGAAGCCCAAGTCACTTGACAGAGGCCAAGAGACGGGCTACAAGTGAGGAGCATTGATGAACATATAAATTTGAGAAAGAGTCATCCACCATAAAACTTAATCTAGACTCAAGTATTCACATAAACATTTGGGCGAATATGAAAGACCCAACGCTTAATGATGAGAAGTGTCTTGTTAATGCGTTTATGAATTGGGTAGCGTTCTTGATGCAGGCTGCAGTGTCTGTGGCAGAAATATCACCTCTACATTTTGGGTAGGCCCATTTGTAGCAAGGGAATTCAGTAAATTGATGAGATTCGCATGGTATTCACTGTCCATGGTAGAATTATCTGACACTGAACATAGAGAGCCAAAATCCAAATTACTCTCAGTAATGTAACTAACAATACTATTGCTTTGAAATTGGTTTTCTTCATCCCTTCTGAAATCTAAGAAGCAGGGAAGGTGGAGAGATTGTGAAATGTGCTATGTTCTCTAGTAGCATATTTTGCTTTAAAAAAAAAAAAAAAAAAAAAAACAGATAAGGTCAACTATTTATGCTTTGATGTAACAGTGGAGCTTGAGAAAGTGGGATAAACTTGTCCATAATTACAAAATTGAAGTCAACTCATGAACTTAATTGCACCCAGTCAAATCCCAGATAATGTATATGCTTAATTAGCAATATAAAAATTGGAGTTGTTTTTTAATAATATTTGAATGTTCTGAGGATAATTAATGCATGATTCCTTGTGGTTTTCAAACAATATAATCAATCAAACCATGATTAATTATTTTAATATATCGTGTAACTACTGACAGCTAATAAGAATTTTATTGATTTGACCAAATTGATAGTTGTAAGAATGCTTTTATAGATCATGAGGGATTTTCATCTTGAATCATTAGATATATAGATTATACTTAGTTTATATCTCGCGTTGCGCAGGTATGATTAAAATAAATATTTTAATGTAACAAAAAAAAAAGATTACATGAAAACTATTTAATATTATTATTAAACCTAACTTAGCAGATCAATTATAAAACTTTTTAATCTGACTTATTGTCTAGCCTGAATTTAAAATTAAATCTTATAGAAATTAGCTCAATTAATCAACATAATCAATCTAAAGACAACTCAATCGACCTATCAAAATAATATAAGGATGAAATTGATAAAAAATAATGAAATGTACAAAAATAACTTTACATCCCAAAGTTTTTTCTAGTTGTGGTTTAAAATTAAATAACATGTAAGTTTTTCTGACGTGACTCATTGTAGTTGGCTAATCTAAAGATAACTTGACTCACCAATAAAAAAAAATCTTAGGACGAAATTGAGAATAAAAAAATGAATTAATATAAAAAAAAACCTCTTGACTTGACTCTTTATCTAGCTCGGGTTTAAAATTAAATTGTATCGGAGGTGTCTCAACGTGATCAAGTCAACTTAGTCAGTTCAAAGACAACCTGAACTATTTCTAAAATATTTTAAGGATGAAATTGAAAGAAAAAAAAATAATAAGATTTTTTTTAAAAAAAAAAAGAGAGAGAGAGGAGGGAATGAATTGAGAAAAAAAATAAAAAAATAAAAAACTTTACTATTTAAATCTCATGATTTTTTAAGATACTTTATATAGTTGTATTATGTAATGAACCCTGAATTTTTTTTATTTTTTTTTAACATCTACCATATATATCATATCAATATAGTTTTTAGATACATGTTGTTATATAAAAGAAATGCTAAAAGAAAAAAAAAAGTGAATTGATTAATCATCAATAGAATCTCTAATTATTGGATAGCAAAGTAAAAAAAAAAAACAGTTGTGAATTATTTTTGCCAAGTTTCTGGCTCGGGGGAGAGGTTTGACGCGTAACTGAATAGTACAGCATGTGAGTCCACGGTCCTTTCACAAATCTATTCCCAATCAACATCTACTAAATACCAAAGTATTTTTTTGGTTTGGAGAACAATTTTTCACTAGAAAAACAAATTATTAAAAAATAATATAAATTATATATTAAAATCTTACTTTATATTTTTGATATTATATCATAAGGATTACAATTCAGAATATCATTATATCATTCTAATTAATAAAAAATTTCAAATGAACTTTCATTTAAATAAATATATAAGAGAATAATATATATAGCAATGTAAATCATAAAATACTAAAACTCTATAAAAATTAGGTGATAAAAATAAGCTTGTATATATTTTTATTTACTATTTTTTTACCGATATAATCAATTTTATTCTAAAATAAATAAATATAAATATGGGAGGATTCAAATTTAAAATTCTTTTTTTTTTCTAATTAAATGGATGACAGCTACTGGATGTGTATATACACATGTAGATTAAAAGTCCAATTGGAAAGAGGAGTCTTTTTCAAACTGTTGGTTGGATAAATAATTATATTTTATATTCAACAGGATAAGATCTGTTTTTAATAATAATTATCAATATAATTAAAAGAGACACGATTGTATAAACAATAAACTAATTTGATATATTATTTTAAGCGTTACTTCAATAAATTTATGTTGTAATTCATTGATTAAAGTGCGCGGGGCTTGAGCCGAGGTTGAGGGTTCTAATCCCAGAAGAGGCAAATGAAATCTTTTAAGCAACAATTTTTTTTTAAACAGGCTCATGGCTTTTTTTTTTTATTGGATTTTTTTTTTGCCAATTTTTTTTTTTTTTCATCTTTTAATACAGAGTTTTTATTTTCTTTGTATTTTTTAGCTTTTTTATTTTTATTTTTTCCCACTTATTTCATTTAATATAAAATTTTATTTTAATTTTATTCTTTAATCAATAGTTTTTATTTATTTTTATCATATAATGAAAGTTATTTTGGTTTTTTTTTTTCAATTTTATCCTTTAATATATGGTTTTTAAATTCTTTAATTTTTTTTTACACGTTTTTTATTTTAATTTCATCTCTTAATATGAAGGTTTTATTTAATTTAATCTTTTAGTATTGAGTTGATTTTTTTCTTTAGACTCATCCAGTAAATAAAATCACGTTATGATAACTTCGTATAATTTAATTTAAAATTTAGCCTAAAAAATAATTCAATCTGAATTATTTAAATTTAAAATATTATTTCAAATTTTATAATAATATCAAAAAGTTTCCAAGCAATAGCAATAGCAAGTTGTCAATAAACTAATTATTATTAAAGATATTATTTTTCTCTTAACGTTCAAGTTAACAATTTATTTCTCCGTAGAATGACCACAATATTTGAAACCACGAAGATAATTAATTGATAAATACAGGGACTAAGTTTAAATAACTCAACATGGTCAAAGTTGCTTCCACGATGAGTTTATTCTTTCTTTTTCTTTTTCTTTTTCTTTTTCTTTTTTGTCTTTTTTGATAATGGCTTTCGAGACAGGCTTAAACGTGACATCATAAGAACCCATTTGATGATGCATATGTATTATGTATTAAAAGAACCTAATTCGCGTGGCAAAACTACTGTAAACATGAATCATTCTGGATTTATATTTTTTCCCTTAAAAAAATCCATAGAACCATTGGGTTTATTTATCATTCTAAAATTATTGAGGAGCATTTTTATTATTTTTTGTATAGTGAATACTATTAAAAGCGAAATATTACTTAGCTATGACTTATGCCGTTTTTAGCATTTTCAGCGTCGTCTAAAAAGAATTTAAATTTTCAAAGGTCTTTTAAATGCGTGCAACTTTTCACGCTTTATTTTTAAAATCATTGATTTTCCTCATTGAGTCGACGTTGATATTGCTCGTTTTTAAAAAATACAAAAAATTAAGAAAAAAACAAATTTACAAAAAGAAAGAAGTTGGGGGACTAAGTTTGGAAACCTAGCAACATTTTTGCCTATAAATACTAGTCTCCTCAATACACTCAAGGAGGAGGGGCAATTTTGAAAGAAAAATACAAAAAAAAAAAAGAAGGAAAACCTAACCCTAAACCTATCTCTAACTAGAGAGCCGCCAGCCCCCCCACCCCACGTTGAATTTTTTTCTCCTCCATTTCCAGACCATCCCCATCTTCAACCTTCAACCGTTCACCCTCTTTCGACATAAACCAGAAATGAGCCGCTCAAGCCTCCTCTTCCCCCGGCCAAGACCTTCCTCCCATTTCCACAAACCAGCCACCCATCTCCCCTCAGCCCCAAAACAAACCAAATATCGGCCCTGATTTCCCTCTTCTTCTTCTCCATCAGCGACCGAACCAGGTCCTCCCTCCATTTGGCCTCCAGTAACAGTTGCCAAAACAACAGCCACAATAACGTTGCCATCACTGGAGACCCAGTAGCTTACAGATCTGCCATCCGTCCATTCCCTCACCGCCGACCACTTCAGCAGTCGCAAATTGCAGCTGAGACACACGGCGCCCACAGACCCACCACCAGAATGGCCCAGCAACGGCCACCGAAGCCGGCCATCGCCGGATCTGCAACCAGTAAAGAAGAAACGAACCAAAATGAAGACAGAAAACAGAAGTGAAACAAAAGGAAATAAAAACTAAAATCGACTGTTGTGTGCGTTTCTCTTCTTGTTCCACAGGTCACATACGGTTTAGGAAGACAGAAGGAGAAGCCGTTCGTGATCCACTGCATCCAGGTTCCCCCCGCGGCGGCGCGTGAACCCACACGCCGCCAGTGGCGGTGGTGCGTGGAACAATACGCCACCACTGTCCTGCTGTCCATGGGTTTTCACAGCACCGTTCCCAGCAATTCCAGGATGTTTTGGGGGGTTTTGTAATTTTAAATTGTTTGATGTAATTTTTTTGTTTAGTATTGAATTTTTATTATTTGCAGTGTGGATGTAACCAAAAGAAAAGAAAAGAAAAGAAATATAGTGAAAGTGTATGTGCGTGTTTGTATTTGTTTTATGGATGTTTCTTTTTATTTATGATAAAATTGCAAAGATTTAAGAAGAATTTAATATTTTGATTGGATCACGGTCAAGAATTATTAACTTATACATAAGTTGTATTTCTGATATTCGATGAGAAGACAATTATTAAAACTTCTTTAACATGTCAAAACCACGAAGCAGCTTACCTCATGTAGGGTGCGTTAGGGGTGCTAATACCTTCCCTAACCACAACCAGTCCCTTACCTGTGAATCTCTGACAAGACCAGTACATCCAGTTTCCTAGTAGCCTTCAATAAATTACTAGGTGGCGACTCCCAACCAACGAATCAAAGCAAGCGCATAACAGAAAAATTGCCAGTCGATGCCGCGCGAATTTGACGTGCGACAAAAGCAATGAGATGGCCATCTTGCATTAGGATTGCCCCGACCCCTATTAAAGATGCATCTATTTCTACTACAAACTGCTTGTTGAAGTTAGGTAGAGCCAACACGGGAGCGCTTGTCATTAGTTTTTGTGTTGCTTCCTCATTCCACCCCAAGGCCTCCTTTCTCAATAGATTAGTTAAGGGCTTATAAATGCTGTCATACCCCTTAACAAACCTTCAGTAGTATCCTGTCAACCCCAAGAACCCCCTTAGCTGTTTCAAATTTTTAGGAATTGGCTAATCTAGAATCGCCTGAATCTTGAGAGGGTCGGTTACTACTCCTTGTGATGAAATGATGTGACCCAAGTATTCCACCTGCCCCTTGCTAAAAAAACATTTGTTAGCCTTGGCAACTAGCTGATTCCTTTTTAATAGTTCCAGAACTATCCTTAGATGCTTGTAATGGTCGGTTAAGGACCTACTGTAACTAATATGTCATCGAAGAACACCAAAATGAACTTCCTTAAATGATCTTTGAATACTTCATTCATAAGGCTCTGAAAGGTGGTGGGGGCACTAGTTAAGAAAAAAGGCATAACCAGAAATTCATAATGGCCGCTGTGAGCCCTGAAGGTTGTCTTAAACTCGTCCCCTATAGACATTCAGATTTAGTGGTACCCTGATCGAAGATCGATCTTGGAAAATGTTGTTGCGCCCACCAATTCCTCTAGTAGCTCTTCAATCATTGGAATGGGGTATTTATGTTTGATAATGAGTTTGTTTAAGGCTCTATAGTCGACACAAAACCTCTAAGTGGAGTCTGTTTTCTTCACCAGAATCACTAGCGATTCGAATAGGCTGTTGTTGGTTTTGATAATTCTAGCTTTAAGCATTTGTTTCACCATCTTCTCAATATTGTCCTTCTGGAGTCCAGAGTATCGATTGGGCCTTAGATTTATTGCTTTTAATGAAATTCTGTGGTCGTGAGCTCTAGGTGGTCGTAATCCCTTATGTTCATGGAATAAATCCTGGTAGGATTGAAGGAGACTTAACAGATCAGTATCCTTGATGTCAGGGAACATAATGGTATTTGTTCTTGTGCCTGTTGCCTTTTTTTCTCCATCTTCAACTGTCATTAGACTACAAAAGAAGTAGTCGGCCACTTGCACCTGATTGCCAACTAAAGAACTCAACTGTTTTATTTCAATGGTTTGGAACTTGGGTGGATTTTCCCCTTTAAGTAAGACTATCTCCCCCTGCCAATCAAATGACATCCATAGGTGTTTGTAGTTGCATAAGATGTCCTCTAATATGGATAGCCATTGTATCCCCAATAACATTTTGTAGTTGTTAAGTTCAATGATATAGACATCTGTTTGGAAGCTTATCCCCTGCATCTTCCACCTGAGTCCCCTGCACATGGATTTGCATATCATATTCTCCCCATTGGTTGTTTGCACTATCATGGGTTTTATGGCTGTCAACTAGAACTATAGTTTAAGGGCTAAGGTGGTGTTTAAGAAATTGTGGGTGCTGCCTAAATCTATCAGAATTAAAACTGTAGTCTTATCTATTTTTCCATTGACCTTTATAGTGTTTAGTCCCACAGTTCCTTCCAAGGCATCTAAGGAAATATGTGGTATGAGCTCCCTTTCATTAACTTTGTCTTCGATCGCCTCTTCCTCCATTACTCCCTCTTATTCCTCCACAACACTTAGTGAATACACCCTTTTATTCTTATAGTGGTGTCCTGGCACAAACTTGTCATCGCACCAAAAACACAGCCCCTCTAGTCTTTTATCCTCAAAGTCTTGGTTTCGAATGGATTTGGTGGGTTTTATGCAGGTTTTTATGTAGCTACTACCAGGGTTATTAGTCCATGGATTAGGAGTGGGTTTTTGTGGAGCTACATAAGGGTTTGTAGTGTTGGTTGTGGAATGTGACGGACAAGTAGTAGTGGCTGGCACAAGATGGTGTTGGAAAACACTAGGTGGTCTCTTGACATAGGCTTAGGATTTCCTGTATGTTTAGGTATTGGATTGTAATCGAGACAGGTTATATACATGTCTAAGGGTTTTTGGTTCGAACATCTTGACTGTGTTTTTAATCTCTATTTTGAGTCCCCCTAAGAAGATAACCAAGGCTTGTTTCTCACTTACTTCAGCCTTGTTCCACAAAATATCAAAATCCTGGATGTATTCCTCTAACTCTCCTTGTTGCTTCAACTCCATCAATTCCTCTAGAGGGTCTTGCTGGCCCCTAAAATGGTAGCAAATGGCTTCCACATAATCTTCCCAAGAGGGTTTTTGGTTTCCCAAACTTTTAAGAAAGTTTTGATGCCAATAAAGAGTAACTCCATCAAGATAATAAGATGCAATTTGTAATTTTTCTGAATCAACAACATTTTCTATCTCAAAATATTGTGTGCATTTAAAAAGCCATTTGTGCACATCTTCCCGCATTGAAAGTAGGGAAAAAATGTTTGGGTGTGTGTACCTTATAGGACGACATTCTATCCTCACGAGGCTCCTTGTTCCTGAATTCAACTCCCTCTTGACTTGGAACTGGCCTCTTAGTGTTGTGACTAAAGCTTCCTGGAGCTTGAGAGAGTTTTAAGAGGGTAAACTCTATTTGTTGTGCCATGGTTCCCATAATGTGCCTTATATAATTAATCTGGGCCCCTTGGTTCTCAATGGTTTGATCGAGCTTTAAACTCTGCTCCTTCAGGATGTCCACTAGTTGTTCATACTTTTGGCAACTGTCCTGCTTGACTGCTACGATGAAGTCTTCCATGCATTTGATCTCGATGGTTCTAGTGTCTGGTGGTATGGTTGTAAGCCATGGATTTTTAGTTCTAATACCACTTGTTATGTGTGTGATGTTCAATGATCCAAACAGTATTGGTTCTGCCTGGCAGGTTTGAGTAGGAGGAAGCTTAGTAGGGAAGAAACAGTAGGGTTCAGTGTCTGAACATGGCGAGGGTGTGGGTAGCTTGGTGACAGTGGTAAGTTTGTTAACATTCCTAAATTGCAAGAGAGTCATTCATTTCTTATTTTCTTTTTCACGTAAAAACTCATGCAATCTGTTACAGGTATATATAGTTGAAGCTTCTCTAGACTACCCTCAACTGCTCCTGATGGATTTATTACATTTAATCAAAATGATGTGTTTAAAGGAAAATACAAAACTGTGTACTTTAATGGCTTAATGAAACGATGTGTTTCCAGTAATAGATACTTAATTTGAATCTCATATCAGTCCTCTTCTTCTCCATCTTTGCTTGGTAACATCTTGTGAGTTCGTTTCATTTGCCTTACCAACACATGGCATTCTATGGCTTTATATAAGCCAGAGAAAAGCCACAAGTGGTGGGGGATAGAACCGAAGGAACATAAGAGAAAATGTTGGGGGAAGACACAAACAGAGGAAATTCCAAGAAACAGAGGGGAAGAATAGGGAGAAAACCAGAGGATAGGGGAACAAAAAGAACAAAAAAGAGATAACGAACATGAGGACATAACACAAGGGAGAAGACGAACAAGTAATAAAAACCAGAGAACCAGGGAGCAAACACAGAGAAAAAGAAAAATGAAGATTAGGGAGGAGGAAACACACATAGAACAAAGGAGGATAGAAAACACAGAGATAGAACCAAGAAACCAGGGGGGGAAAAGGAACAAATATAGGTGACAAAAAAAAAATAGAGCAAACATAATAGAGAGAGAGAGAGAGATCAGAGCAGAGGAAGGATTGGAGGAAGAAAAAGAGGAAAACAGAGGAGGAGAAAATAGCATCAGCCGGACAACCCTCCCTGCGTTTTCCCTCCCCTTTGCATTTTAATTATTATGTTCTTGTAAGCAGTTCATGCACGCCTGCGGGTAAAAAAGCAATGGCCAGCCGGGTCTAATACAACCCATACAAACTGGGCTGTACCCAGTCCAAAAAAAACTGAGGTTGAATTGGGTCTCAAGCCTAGCCGATCCAATGTGTTTTTGGCCAAGGGTGTGCTTAGCAAAACACACCCTTTTGTTTTACCTCTTTGATTTCACTCATTTTTGTTTTGATATGTGGTCAAACAAGCTCATTTTTATATCAAAAAATTCAAGAAAAAATTGAAGATCTTCTTTGATTTATTTATGGGTCCCTTGCACTTTTTTTTAGGTTGTTTTGTTTTAGATATTTAACTACATATTTGATCGATGGATTTTACTGTGAAATGCAACTCCGGTATATGATACAATTTTTTTCTTTTTCTAAAAATTAAAATAAAAAATATGTATGCATTGTTTTAAATTTATTTTACCTGTTTATTCACTAACGCTAGAGGTAAGAATACTATATGTTTTCTTTGTTACATAATATTTATCAACGTTAAAGTTGGAAGTATTTGTAGTTGAATATACACTGATGCTAGAGTTAGAAATATTATCATTAGTAGCATAATATAACAAACCCTTAGCAATTCAATACAAAATCAACAATTCAGCGTACCTTAGGTAGGAAGCTTAAAGGGTGATGATATCTTTAATTTTGCGTAATCAATTCAATACCATAAAATCTCTACTAGCTAGTTAAGGTTCCTGATGACTATAACACTAAGTGATAACTCTTTAAACGAGATATTTTAACCTAATGGATTCAAACAGTTAAGATAAGAATAAGATGCTAGAAATTCTATTATGTCCCTCACATTTAATTTTTTAAGGGTGCCGCAATTTCAAGTGTGATAAAGGATTAATATCAATTCAGGACTAATCGTGACAACACCGTTAAATCAGTATCAATTAGGATGATTTTGTTTCAAATATTCTAAGTGTTATTAAGGTCCCGTTTGTTTGCTGGAAAGTGAGTTATAAAAATACAAGCTTTAATTGTTTTATCCACTATTTGAGAGAGTGTTTTTTTTGCTATAAACAAAATCATCATTGTAATATTTTGAGAGTTAGGATAAAACTTTTGGCATTGATGAGGTTTTGTCACCAAGGGAAAATGTTTAAAAGTGCATATCTTGGTAGAAAAATCTTGGAGATAAAATATCTTCAAATGATATAAAAATCTTGGTATGAATTCATCAAACGAATATTGTACTCTTTGAACTTGGACTAGTGAAAGAATACAATACTCAAGTATGGTTTTGGTACTTGAAGTGTTGATGTAGGCTTACCGAACCACATTAAAAACAATTTTGCAATTTCTTTGCCTATATTAGTTACTTGAAGCACTTTAATTATATTGTTGGTTAATTGTTTTTATTTTAATTAGTTGCATTATTTTGTTATTATTAGTGCTATACCTAATCTCCCGTAGGTGTATTGTTGCCTTATTCTTAGAACAACATAAAATTGCTTCTTACCTTAGTCTAAGCCCTCTCCTTTCAATCTAGTCCCTAATTATATAACAACTCTTCAATTTAGACTCTAATACAACCCAACTCAGGCCTCGTGCAAGGCTAGCCAAGGAGAGAATAAGGATAAGGGGAAGAAAAATTACAACTAACCGCCTAGGTGAACACATCTTGATTGTGCCCTTTTCTCGGGTTGTGATTTTGACTTTTAACCCATGTTGGTTGGTCGAGGGATGATTTTCTTGGTCTTCATCTAAAAATAAAACAACAAACTATGTCATGCTGATTTTTTTTTTAATTAAGCCTACCCATGCTTTTATCATATTGAGTTAACTTACACATAGTCGATTTGATACTTGACTTGCATGAACACTCAGGTAGAGAGATTTTAATGTTTAATTGCTGATATGAAAAATTAATAACAATGGAAAAGTTTATCCATGTCCTTCTCATTTTAATGTATTCAGGTTTTCATTGTATTCAGGTTTTTTTTTATTAGTGAACATTGTATTCATGCTATGACAGTAGTTTGTGTTTGTTGATGAGCATTTGATGTGGTTCTCCGGGGGGCTGCAACCCACCATAGGAGACAGCTGGCTGATAGGAGGATTCGCTGGAATATTTCCATTTTCTTGAGTATTAACAATAGCTAATTGGTTGAGAAGAGTTTTTTTTTTATAATCTTACACTCACAGACATACATATAATACACAAAGTGTTATCCATGTCAGTGTAATGTTGCATTATGAAAATAATTGTTGCAATTAAGAAAATTAGTTAAAGTCAAGAACAACAAAGCTGGAGCTAGAATTGATGCAGAAACCGCTAAATTACAAAAAAATAATACCCCATTGTCTATTTTGTTAATTTTTAATTTGTTTTACTTCTTGTTGTTTGATATCGCGTTGTCGTTTTAAAACTTGCTTACTTTTAATAGATCTCTTCTGCTGGCATATGTGGGCCACTTTGGCACAAGATTTCAACTCTTTGACTTTCATATCAAACACATATTTCCATGTCCTTCACTAATTAAAAAAAAAAAACTTGCAAGAAGATCAGCGACACCTCAAATGGAACTAATTTTGTAATGTTAACTACGACCATACGCATGGGTATTTATGCTAGTGATTCCGATATTCGTTAACATGTTGTCTGTAGTGATTAATTAATGACATTATTGCTATTCCAACATCAAAGTTTTGAAATTCTAACGCAGCAACGCTAGTGTGGGACATCTGGTAGGTCCAATTTTGAAGGCGACAAATAATATCTTGATCTTTCTATTGACTTTTTTTTTGTATGTGACTGAGTCTTTGAATAATTTTATACAGTCTAAAGGCAATTAAGCAGTCAGGAATTGGGACCACAAGTAAAGCCGCCATAAAACTAAAATGCAGCCTAACTACAAAAAATAAATAAATAAATAGAAAGAGTAATCGAGTCACTGCAATAGAAAATGAATAAATAATAAAGGCACAAAGAAAATTAACTCTCAGAAGACCTAGTTTGGGCATCTGATCATTTCTTACTCTCACGCACGTCGATGAGGGCCCTGAAACCTTTTTGGTTTTTAACTAAAAAAGTTCTTTTTTTTATTCTTGTTCTTCAAAAACAAAAGTTACAAGGGACGGCCATTAAACCTTTTTGGTTTTTATTTTACATTTTAAAAATAAAACTAATAGAATAACAATATATTTTAAGCAAGCAAAATGATATAAAGATTAATCTTTTTATTGACCTAATCTACAAATGAGTTTTAAGTTTTGTTTGGGGTCCCTGTAGCTGCAACGTCTGGAATAGTTGGAGTGTGGAGGAGATACACGGCCACACCCTGATGTCAAAAGCCAAGAAGTTGGAGCTTCTTGGGTTTTCCTTTGATAATTTATAATTTTAGTGCATGAAGAAGATAAAAAAATATTAAATACATTGCTTAACATATAAATTTCAATTCTGTTTAACTATTGATGGCCAAATTTGTCAACTTCATAGATGTTTGTTTTAGTCAATTATTGCATGTTTATAATCCCAGAAAGCAGTAATCATCATATCAGCCACCTACTCCAGAAATTCTTCACATCATTATCAGTCCTTCCCGGCAAATACGTAGCGATTCTTGCCCATCTGTTCTCAATTTCTGCCTGCAAATCTATAACCACCCTCTCTTCCTCTGCTGAAAACTTGCACCCACTATAAAACCACACACACAGAGACACGACCAAAAAAAGATACAAGAAATCAAGAGGAAATCCCTTTAAGAAGGTGATTCGGTGACACCTTGGCTTCTGAGCTAAGCTTGTGTATCTTACCAAAGCGGACTGGAAATCTTGGATGCCACAAAAATACTAGGTAATCGCTTTGTCCCCATCAATACCGTTAAATCGTCCAAATAATGACACGGGATGGGTCGTTAGATTTGAGCGCCATTGTTGAATTTTCTTATTGTTCTATAGCTGGCAAATTAATTGAAAGATTAACGAAATAATTTGAGAAAACAAATAACGAAAAGCTATGTCTGCATGCTTTACAAGAGCGTTGTCTCAAGGGAAAACTAAACTTTCTGCTCACAAAATTAATATATAGTCTTTGCAAGATTTATCAATTCGTTCATCAAATATATATAGAACTAGTTTAATTTAAATTAATCAACCACTAATGATAATAATTTTTATTTGAGATATATTGTAAATTCTTCTTGTTAGCTAATTAATTATGTCCATGTAAAGGAAATAAAATTAATAGTGATTTCATCTCGTTGTCTCATTGATTTTAAAAGATCTATATATATATATATGCATGGTAAACTAAGATTTCATCTCTTTGAATAGGAATGTTAGATTAAAGAATGTTGGAGCCTAACTAACTTTCTTTTCTCAAATGGCGGCTCTACAAACCCTATAAGGACGGCCAAAATTACTCCACAGTGCATGTACTTTCTTCGTGAAAGAAATTGCAACCTCTTTTTTTATCCTAAATTCGTTAACAAATTGACCATGCCAATGTGGCCAATAGCCTCTTGGTATATAAAATACCATCCATGCAAGGGATTTCTTTCACGAAGAAATAAATTGTGAGCAGAAGTTAATATTTCCTCTGTTGAAATGGGTTCTAAAACTATCGTCTCTCTTCTTTTCCATGTTATTATCGTAAGCATCACTCTTACCGATGCTCAATTCTGTTATACCGCAGGAAACTTTACAGCTAATAGCACCTACGCAAAAAACCTAGACCTTGTTCTCCTTTCACTAGCTTCCAATGTCACAAACAATGGGGGTTTCTACAATACTACAATAGGTTTAGGCAATGACACAGTTTATGGTCTTGTGTTCTGTATGGCTTCCGCATCAGCTGATTTTTGTTTCAGCTGCGTCAATTCTGCTATTCAAACTCTCATGGCAGCATGTCCAAACCAAAAAGAAGCAATTTCATGGGGAGGGAATCCAGTTCCATGTATTGTACATTATGCGAATCGTTATTTTTTTGGATCACTTGAGCTATCTCCTACTGATGCTGGATATAATACGGCTATCCTTGACCCATCTTTTAGAGTACAGTTTGATCAAATTTGGAGTGGTTTGGGGGAGACGGTAACAAGAGCTTCCACGAGCTCATCCAGGCTGAAGCCAGAAGCTGAGACAGCAGACCTAACATCCACTAAAAAAATGTATATATTTATGCAGTGCACTCCTGATGTATCACCGAGTAATTGCAGAGTTTGCCTACAACAATCCGTAGACTACTATAAAAGTTGTTGCAACGGGTATCAAGGAGGTTATACCCAGAAACCAAACTGTGTTTTTCGGTGGGATTTGTATCCCTACTACAACTTATTTCCTCAAGTAACATCTCCACCACCATCTCCATCTCCATCTCCTCCATTTGTTATTAGTTCTCCTCCACCAACCAATACCACAATCAGGAAAGGTAGGCTAACTTCTTTTTACGGTTTCCAGTTTCAGCTTCTGTAATTTCTATCTTAATTAGGTATGGCAAAAAAAGAAAAAAGAAAAGGAGGAGTGCTTGTACCATGTTTAATTAATTAATATTAACAGTAGAGTAAATTACAATAACCTTCTTGAGATATTATAAAATTATAGAGATCGTCAAGAAAAAAGCCTTTTTCATATATAAAAACATATTACAGAAGCTTTATCCAAAATGCATTTGAAACGATATTTAAATTGAAAAATTAAACAAATTAGAGAAAGAATATAAAAAATGGGACTTGGTTATTTTATTAGTACATCAGCAATATTAATTTCAGCCATTTCTTATTTCTTATTTTTATATTTTTATCTACTTTTGGAATTTTTTTTATTTAACTATTTTTTAAAAAAAAAAACAGCAATTAAAGATATTTTGGATATAGTCAAGGTGTTTTGTCAAATATTCAAAATATTAAATGTTTTCTATAATTTTATAATAGGAGTTATTGTAATTTAATTAGCCTTAAAAATCTATTTATTATTTTTTATGGTTTAGGTTATGGAACATGACAGGATTTCAATATATTCTTTTAAAAGAAATAAAAATTAGCTGATTGTTAAGCTTTTGCGAGTCATGGGGACAACTTTGCTTTGGGTCACAAGGCCTCAATCATTGGGACTGTCCACATTCAGAACTCACAAGTCTCGACTCAAGTTCTTAAAAATTGTAGGGCCACATTGGTTTATGCAGGAACGAAGAGCAACACAGCTCGGATCATTGTCATTACTGTTGTCCCAGCTGTCGGTGCTGTGATACTCGTCATCTGCATCTGCCTATTCATAAGAACACGAAAGCAAAGGGAAAGGGAAAGGATTGAAAGTAAGTAGTAATTTGGTTGCCTGAAGATAGTATTTGGTTGTTGAATTGTATTGAAATAGACGATGAGAGGGGCTCTTATTTTTTTATTTTAAAAATAAATACATTTGTTTTATTTTTTTTATCTATTCTTTTTTATCCCGTGACACTAACTAAATACAATTTACGTTTCTTCCTTAATTTCCAAAGCAATTATGTTTCCGTGCATGCTAACTTGTTCAACTTTTGAAGCTGTAGACGAAATACAAAGTACAGAATCATTGCAATTCGCATTCAGCACCATTCGAGATGCAACAGAGGACTTTTCGGAGAAAAATAAGCTGGGACAGGGTGGATTTGGTGCTGTTTACAAGGTAGTAAAGGATATACTCTTACTTACATATAATTAAATCGCAATGCTCAAGATGATACAGGGAGTAATGGATTGATATGATTTCAGGGAGCACTTCCTAGCGGACAAGAGATTGCTGTGAAAAGACTTTCTAAGGACTCTGGGCAAGGAGATTTGGAATTCAAAAATGAAGTCTTATTGGTGGCAAGACTCCAGCACCGGAATTTAGTCAGGCTTCTAGGTTTCTGCTTGCAAGGAATTGAAAGGCTTCTTATCTATGAGTTTCTGCCTAATGCGAGCCTTGATCACTTCATATTTGGTAAGGCTAGGAACCAGCTAATTTACAATTGTATTATAAGCAATTGAGTCTTCTTCTAAATAAGAAGCACAAATTAATGAATATATCTCGTACTCTTTCCCTTGAGTAACTTGAGCCATGCGATTCCTTGAAATGTAGATCCAAACAAGCGTGTGCATTTGAACTGGGAAAAACGTTACAAGATTATTGGAGGAATTGCTCGAGGGCTCCTTTACCTTCACGAGGATTCTCGACTTCGAATCATTCATCGTGACCTCAAAGCCAGCAACATTTTGTTAGATGAGGAGATGAATCCGAAAATTTCAGATTTTGGCATGGCGACGTTGTTCGTAGTGGATCAAACTCAAGGCAATACAAGTAGAATTGTGGGAACCTAGTAAGTATCTGAACATGATGAACACCATAATTACTATTTATTAAGCTCGTCCTTTATTGCATTGTATCAAAGAAGAAGAAATGAAAAGTCCCCACAATATAAAAGATGTTAAACATTGTTAACATTGTCGAATCTAATAATATTGAACTCTTCGTTGATGATAAACAGTGGCTATATGGCTCCAGAATATGCAATGCAAGGACACTTCTCGGTCAAGTCAGACGTATTTAGTTTCGGCGTGCTAGTTTTGGAGATTGTGACTGGTAAAAAAAATAGTTTTCGCAATGGAAATGACATAGAGCACCTTATGAGCCATGTAAGTATAGAACAATCCACAAATCAAACACGTTATTTAAGGTTTTATAGGGATATCTGCAAGCCCTTCAATATTGTGAATTCACTTTGGATAAATTTTGTAGGCATGGAGAAAGTGGAGGGAAGGGACTGCTCAAGATATGATAGATCCCGTTTTGAGTAGTGGCTCAGCAACAGAAATGATGAGATGCATCCACATTGGGTTACTCTGCGTTCAAGACAATGTAGCTGAAAGGCCGACAATGGCTTCAGTAGTTCTCATGCTAAGCAGCTCTTCCCTCACATTGCAAATACCTTCTCAGCCTGCATTTTTTATGAACAGCAGCACATATCAATCAGATCTGTCATCCTCAATGCGGCATAATTCAAGGGTGACTGAGTCAAAAAATGAGGTTTCAATTACTGAGCTGTATCCTAGATAATGGTTTAGATGCAGAGATTTAATATAAAACCAGTTTTGTGGTTTCAGTTAATCATTTGAATGTTTGGATTGGGATAAATATTTGAAGAACCAGTCTTCCACGCCACCTGTGGTTTCCGGGCATGGTCGTTCTGCTTGGGACATGTCTGCTATGTCTCCAGCGTTCTCGGGCCCTCGCCCCGAAGCAAGGCAAAAATCGAGCATCGAAGTGAGCATATAAAAAGAAGTTCAAAAAAACTATATCGTATCAATGTTTTAATTACCTTAGATTATCATTTTGATGAAATACTTTTCTTTTTTAATAGAAAAAAAATAAAGTTATTAGAGACAAAGAGAATTGTTTATCAAATCAAAGGATATTGATGTATCCTTAAAATGTAAGGGGTTCAGTTGAGTTCAGTTCATGTTCATCATTCTGATTGGTCAGGTTGTTAATATTGGAATCATTTATATAATAGAAAAAAAATATAATGAAACTTTTTATTTTTCATGAGGTAATATGTATTGAAATTGATATATATATGTAGCCAGTAATATGCACTAAGTTGAAATCATTTTATAAATGATCACTTGAATAGTTAATTCAAATAAAACATTAATTTCATAGTAATTATAAAACTATAATCTGAAATAATAATTAATAGGTTAGTATTTTGAAATGCTGTCTATTTTTTTAAAAAATAATACAATAGATAAATATTATTTTTATTTTTTAGAGATATTTCCAAAGTAGAATTAAGTGTTCATTTTTACTGCTTATTTAAATTTTTATATCTTATATTGATAGCATAATTAAAATGAACTCATACACCTCGTTATGTATGCATACAGGATTGATATCAATTCAAGATTTACCCTGTTCAAACTATCAAATCCTCGAATTTAACTTGACTCAATCGACCACATGATGATATCAAGTGAACCGGTTGATCGCTTGTTCATTGTCATTGTCGCACGTCTCCCGCGCGGCGTTTGATGATGATTTTTTTGTTTGTTTTTCTTGATTTGGTTCTTTGGAGTCGTCACCTAGTATTTTGGTCACTAGTAACTCTAATTGGTCTTTCAGAGCTTCTAAGGCAAGGGATTGGTTTGCGTAAAGGGAAAGTATTAGCACCCTTAGTACGCCCTAGCTAAGGTAAGCTGCTTGGTGTTTGGTTTGCCTTATAATTGCTATGGCGTTGGTGTTTTCTAATCCCATCGGTTTTTTCTAGGTTTGATTCAAACTAAATTTATTAAGATAGAAATCCAAGGAGATTTCATGTGCTTTAAAAGCTCATTTTTCCCTTAGTATTTCAAGAGTTTGCGACTCGTAAATCACAATGAAGAAGGATAAAAATTTAGAAATCTAGAGAAATTCAGGGCGCTTTAAAAGCCTATTTTTGCCTCGGTGCTCCATACTCTCATGGCTCGTAAACCGTGGAGTAAAAAAAAAGAATTGAAATATCATTGATTATAATCAAGATTTCTTTCAAGGGTGTGTGATGACTTATTATTCCTAGAAAATTATTTTGGATATTTATCACTTAGGGTTTCTTTATCCAAATATTAACAGTGAATAATAAGAAGTTATTCCTAATAATATTTTGGATATTCATCCCTTTGGAATTTCTTTATCCAAACATTAATGGTGAATAATAGATTAATTCTCCCTAAAATAAGATTTTTGTATTTTTTTGGAATATTGGTCAATATCCTTTGGAGTTTTACAAACATGTTGTAAAATCCTGAAATACAAGAAAATAATTTTTGTGTTTAAAAAATCTATGCGAAAACACATTTTCAAAACTTCCAATATTTTTTTTATATAAAAAAAAAATGTTAAAAAACATGTTAAAGTATTGGTCGTATGCAACACACAAGAAAACATTTTTTTGTTTTTCAAACATATATATATATATATATACAACACACACACACACACAACATTTCATGGAAAATTTGGGTATATTTAATATCAGATTTGTATTTTCACAATATAAAAAATACAAACCGTAAAATAAATACACGACAAAACAAACGATATTACTTATTTTTTTTGTTGGGTCCAGCTCGACCCATGTGGCTGGGCTGAACCCAGCAAGCCTAGCCGGGTCATTGGTCCAAATCAGTGACCCGGTTGGGCACTATTGCAAGATGCATGCGTGAATTACTCAAAAGTAAGTTAATAAAAACATTTCACAATTTAAACATTTTTTTGGTTATTATTTTTTTAGGACTTGTTTTTTTTTTCAAGAAACATATAACATCTTATTGCATAAGAGATACAAGTACAATCATTTAACCCATCCAAAACTTAATATAAATTTGTGGTTAGAAGCTAGATCTACCAATAAACCTGATATAAATTAGGTTTATGATAATAGCAAAACTTGAGCACAAGAACCTTGTCAGGTTCCTGGGGTGTTGCATGGAAGGAACTGAAAAGCTTCTAATCTCTGAATTTCATCCTAATTCAAGTCTTGACCAATTCATAATTAGGAACCCTAAGATCAATATTAGCCTACAGTTCAATAATAACTATTGCAATGCCTGTTTTGATGGATTGTAAAATCTTGTTCCTTATTATTTATCAAGGAAATTCCATGTAGTCAATTCTAGGAAAGTCTTCTGCAATTCCTTCAAGCTTTATGATTTTAAGAACTTTGCAAATCCAAAGAAGTGGTTGCTCTTATGTTTGGAGATGCGCTTCAAGATCATAGAGGGCATAGCTCGAGGAATTCTATACCTGCATCAGGATTCTCAACTTCGGGTTATATACATTGTGATCTTAAGGCTGATAACATTCTTTTAGATGAAGAAATCAACGCTAAAATCTTAGATTTTGGGATGGCCAAGTTAACTGAAATTGATCAATCGCAAGATGCTACAAGTAGGATTGCAAGAACCTTGTAAGTTAAATTCATACCGATAAAGAAAGAGTGGTGAAAACTGACTAGTGAGAACATGCAATCTCGATGAAGCCAGCTAGCTTGCTAGCTAGCAAGCACCAATTGGTGCCACTTGCCACTCCCACTTGTGCATTGTCTTTTGCATGGATTCTTGCATATAAATAGACAATGCATCCAAGCTTATTAGACACACCATAAGAGAGAAACAAGAGAGAAGAAGAGGAGAGTGAGAGAGGGAAAGTAATCCCATAAAATTGTGAGGTATTTGTGAGGAGAGTAAGTGAGGTGTTTTCTCTTAGTAATAGAGAGATTTCAGTTGTTCTCCTATTAGTAGAGAGATGTTATAATTCCCACATTACTTAGTAAAATCCTTATATATTTGCCCGTGGACGTAGCCAAATTGGGTGAACCACGTAAATTCTTGTGTGTCTAATTTCTCATTTTATCATATCCCTGGTCTTTTATCTTGTCAGGTTTGCATGCTAGTATCCTAACAGTGGTATTAGAGCCTTCTGGTTGGTGTTGTTAACACACAAAAGTTATTCGTGTATACGGTTACTATTCACATCTACGACACTATTCACCTATACGGTACTATTCACATACGTTATTGTTGGCGTATATAGAAAGTCAGTGCGGTGATTAAATACAGTCTAGGAAGTTCTGTCTAAGGAGATTGGGTTTTAAGCGAGACCGTTTGTGACCCCTCCAATCTTTTCTAGGAACTTACTTAGTGAAGTATTATTCACACGATACTATTTCTATATACGTTACAAATTTGTGAAACAGTGATAGCTGAATAGATCATGGTGAATAAAATGACAGAAAAGTACAAGATTGAGAGGTTTAAGGGGAGCAATTTCTCACTGTGGAAAATGAGAATTAAGGCAATCTTAAGGAAAGACAATTGCTTGGTAGTAATTGGGGATCGGCCCGCGGAGATCACTGATAATGCAAAATGGAATGAGATGGATGCCAATGTTATTGCTAACATACATTTAGCAATGGCTGATGAAGTATTATCAAGTGTGGTGAAGAAGAAAACAGCTAAGGAGATATAGGATACTCTGACAAAGCTATACGAGTCCAAGTCTTTGCACAATAAGATTTTCTTAAAGCGGAGACTTTATACCCTTCGAATGGCAGAAACCACGTCGGTGACTGACAACATCAACACAATAAGAACTATATTTTCACAACTCACTACGTTGGGTCAACAAATAGAGGAAATGAATGTGCAGAGCTTCTACTTTAAAGTCTTCCTCATTCGTATGATCAGCTCATTATCAACTTGACCAATAATATCCTCTCAAATTATTTAGTCTTCAATGATGTTGCAGCTGCTATCTTGAAAGAAGAAAATAGGCACAAAAAGAAAGGAGATAGAAACAGTTCAAACCAAGCAGAGGCATTGTTGGTGTCAAGAGGAAGATCAACGGAGTGTGGCTCCAGTGGGAGTCAAAGGCAGGGGAGGTCCAAATCAAGAAGTAAGAAGACTGTGAAATGCTACAACTGTGGCAGAAAAGGCCACTTCAAAAAAGAATTGTTGGTTTAAAAAGGGTATAAAGAACAATGCAGAGTCATCAAAACCTCAAGGATGTGTTGCAAGCACATCAGAAGATGGGGAGATTTTATATAGTGAAGCAGCGACAATCTCTATATATAGAAAAGAGCTTAGTGAGGTTTGGTTAATGGATTCAGGAGCAGCATGGCATATGACTCCTAATCAAGATTGGTTTCATACATATGAACCCATCTCTAAAGGCTCAGTGTTCATGGGTAATGATCATGCCTTAGAGATTGCCGGTATTGGCACCATCAAATTAAAGATGTATGATGGCTCAATTCGCACTATTTCAGGAGTGCAACATGTGAAAGACTTAAAGAATAATCTTTTGTCCGTAGGACAATTTGATAGTCTTGGTTGTAAGATTCGAACAGACGATGGAATCATGAAAATTGTCAAAGGAGCGCTGGTGGTTTTAAAGGCAAGAAAGATAGTTGCAAACTTGTTTGTGTTAATGGGAGAAACACATCATGAGGTAGAGGCGTCAATCTCATCAGCCAGTCCTGCAGAAGAGAAGACGATGGTGTAGTGTCAAAAACTAGGCCACATCTCAGAGAAAGGTTTGAAAATTCTCTCTAATCAGAAGTTACTCCCTGGGCTTACAAAGGTTACTTTACCTTTTTGTGAGCACTATGTTACAAGTAAACAGCACAAGTTGAAGTTTGGCACATCAACAACTAAAAGCAAATGCATCTTAGACTTGATTCACTCTGATGTTTGGCAAGCACCGGTTGTATCATTAGGAGGAGCAAGATACTTTGTATCATTCATAGATGACTTCTCCAGGAGATGTTGGTTGTATCCAATTAGAAGGAAGGCAGATTTGTTCGCCGTCTTTAAAACAATCAAAGCGCGTGTAGAGCTTGAATCTGAAAAGAAGATCAAGTGTTTGAGGACTGACAATGGAGGAGAATATACTAGTGATGAATTTGATAACTTCTGTCAACATGAAGGTATCAAAAGGTAGTTCACAATGGCATACACTCTACAACAAAATGGAGTGGTAGAGCGGATGAACAGAACTCTATTAGAAAGAACAAGAGCAATGTTGAAGGCTGCAAGTCTAGGAAAGTCATTATGGGCAGAAGCAGTCAATACCGCCTGTTATGTGATAAATCGATCTTTGTTAACTGCAATTGAACTGAAGACACCGATGGAGATGTGGACTTGAAAGCCAGTTGATTATTCTTGATTGCATATATTTGGAAGTCCTGTGTACGTGAGGTACAATACTCAAGAAGTCAGCAAACTGGATTCAAAATCCAGAAAATGTATATTCTGGGGATATGCTGATAGAGTGAAAGGGTATCACTTGTGGCATCCCACTGCCCACAAGGTAGTCATCAGCAGAGATGTCATATTTGCATAAGATAAAATACAAATGGAAGAACATAATAGCATTTTAAATGAGACTATAGCAGTCCAAATGGAAAATACTCAGAATCATACTTCTTCTGAAGCTGCACCAGAGCATGAAGAACAAGAACAAATAGAGTCTAAAACTATTGAAGTTCGACGGTCAACTCGTGTGTTGCTACCTAATTTTTGACCCATGTTTTGATAAATTTTTCAAAAAAATAAAAAATAATAATAAGGGGTTTACATGTGGCGATAACATAGAGCATCAGGGCTAATATTAAGCGAGCAACATGTCAAGGAGATAATTACTGAACATATATAATTACTGTAATATAAAATACCATAGATATATGATTTGATTCATGCTGGTTATGAAAAATAATCACTGCAATATAAAATACCATATATATAGGATTTGTTGGTGCTGGTTATAGAAGACAATCTCTGCAATAATTATTGCAATATTTTCTTAAATAACACGTGTAGAGATTTTCTATATAAATGAACATCCAGTCATAATAAAAGGGGGGGAGGAAAATTTACAATGGACAAAAAAAAATTAAAGAGAGAAATTTAGGGCAACCATAAAAAATTAAAAAAAAAACCTAAACCTAATTTTTTTCTCCCGGCCGAAACCAAGCCATCGCCCCCTCTCCCCTGTTTTTTTTTTTTTTTGGTTTGGAGTCTTCCCCTCCTCCCCAGCTATTTGCTTCTCCTCCCTCAGCTCCCACATGCACGACCTTCCCTTTTTAGCTAAACACAAACTCACGGTCTTCTTTCCCAACCAAGAGGCAGCCGGTGCAGCTCTCCCTCTCCACAACAGTCGTCACTGCTCCTCCCCCTTTCTCAGCCAAGACTTTCCCTCTGCACACAAGCTTCTCTTCTCCCTTCGCCAGACCTCACTTCCCCAGCATGCAACCACTGTGAACACCACTTACAGGCCTTCACTCTCTGTCAACACAACCCCAAGAAACGACTCTCCACTCATCCCATCTCTCCCTCAGCTAAGCCCCACCTGATAAACATTCAAAACCAGAAGCCACAGCCAGCCCTTCCCCCGACAGTAATAGAGAAGCAACATCAGAACCTCAGAACGGCCTCCCTCGAAAAATCCCAGCAGCTAGCAGCACCACCTCTGCTGAACCATGGCCAGCACCAACAACAACCAGAAACGAGCTGAGCCACTCGCCCATCTAGAGCCTCCTCCGCAGCCATATCTTTCCTCAGCTGTAGTAGCAGAATCAGCAGAAGCCATCCTTCCCTTCCAGCAACACGAGAACAGAGGGAGTTGTTTTCCTTCATCCTTTCGTTACTTTGTGTCAAAGAACCAATTCAACCCAAAAGCTTAAGCTGTTCAGTGAGGCCCAAGATATGATTTATATTATTCTCTAACACACCCTCTCAAGTGAAAGCCCTTTGGGCTTGAAACTTGCACAGACCCACATTACCTTGTGCTTAATTTTATCAAATAAATGGGGATGGTGATATTCGAACTCGTGACCGCTTGGTCATTAAAACTCTGATACCATGTCAAAGAACCAATTCAACCCAAAAGCTTAAGCTGTTAGGTGAGGCCCCAAGATATAATTTATATTATTCTCTAACACTGTGGGAAAGAAAAACAGAATGGAGGAGAGGGAGAGAAGAGAAACGAAAGCAAAACAAACCGAAAAGAACAGAGATGCGAGAGAATAGCAGATGAACGCAGACAGTGAGGAATGAAGAAACCGGGTTCGCAGGTAAGCTCTCTCTCTCTTTTCTTACCAGCTTTGCATGCATTTTGGTTATATTGTTACTGTTCAAGTGAAATTTAATTCACTTGAACAATAACCAGCCAAGGCATGCGTGAGGAAACTCACGCATGCCTTTGTGCCCAGCCAGGTCACTGGTTTAGGCCAGTGACCCGGCTAGGCCTGCTGGGTTCAGCCCAGCCACACGGGCTGAGTTGGACCCAGCCCCTAAAAAAAGAGTAATATCGTTTTTTTTTTGTATTTTTATATTGTAAAAACATAAATCTCGTATTTAAAAATACCCGGTTTTCGACGCAATGTGACAAAATATATATATATATATATATATATATATTATATATATATATATTATATATATATATATATATATATATATATATATATATATATATTTGAAGTTTTGGAAAATGTGTTTTCGCATGGATTTCTTAAACACAACAAAAAATTATTTTCTTGCATTTCTGGATTTTACAACATGTTTGTAAAACTCCAAAGGGTATTGGCCAATATTTCAAAAAATATAAAAATCTTATTTTGGGGGGAATTCATCTATCATTCACCGCTAATGTTTGGATAAAGAAATCCTTAAAGGATGAATATCCAAAATATTATTGGGAATAATTAATCCGCACACATCCTTGAAGGAAGCCTTGATTATGATCGAGGACATTTCAAAAAATTTAATTCCACCGTTTACGAGCCGTGAGAGTATAAAACACTAAAAAAAATAGGTTTTTTTTTTTAAAGCACCTTAGATTTCTAAATTTTTGTCCCTCTTCCTTGCGATTTACGAGTCACAAACTCTTGAAATACTAAAGGGAAAAATGAGCTTTTAAAGCACATGGAATCTCCTTGGATTTCTATCTTAATAAATTTAGTTTGAATCAAACTTAGAAAAATTGATGGGATTCGAAAACACCAAACACCATAGCAATTATAGAGCGAACTAAACACCAGACAGCTTACCTTAGGTAGGGCGTACTAGGGGTGCTAATACCTTCCCTTTACATAACCAGTCCCTTACCTTAGAATCTCTGAAAGACCAGTTAGGGTTCCTAGTAACCAAAATACTAGGTAGCGACTCCAAAGAACCAATCAAGCAAAAACAAACAAAAAAAATCGCCATCGAACGCCGCGTGGGGGACGTGCGACATCATGAAAGAAGACCACTGGCTTGGCACTCAGAATATGTTATTGAGAGCAACATTGCATACTGTCTTCTAACAGAGGATGGAGAGCCATCAACTTTCTATGAGGCTATCAAAAGCACAGATGTATCTAGGTGGATGACAGCAATGTAAGAGGAGATTGAAGATCTACACAATAATAACACTTGGGATCTTGTTCCGCTACCACAAGGAAGAAATGCCATTGGCAACAAATGGGTTTACAAGATAAAGCGTGATGGCAATGATCAAGTAGAACGGTATCGTGCAAGATTGGTGGTGAAAGGATATGATCAGAAAGAAGGAATAGACTTCAATGAGATATTTTCCTCGATGGTACGACTTACTACAATCAGAGTAGTCTTGGCGATGTGTGCTATATTTGATCTTCACTTAGAGTAGTTAGATGTGAAAACTGCATTTCTTTATGAAGAACTTGAAGAAGAAATTTATATGCTCCAACCAGAGGGTTTTGCTGAAACAGACAGAGAGAACTTGGTTTGCAGGTTGAACAAATCTCTATATGGTCTCAAACAAGCACAGAGGTGCTGGTACAAGAGATTTGATTCCTTCATAATTAGCCTTGGGTACAACAGACTTAGTTCAGACCATTGTAGGTACTACAAGAGGTTTGAAGAAGATGATGATTTCATCATTCTGCTGTTGTACGTGGATGACATGTTGGTAATAGGCCCCAACAAAGATCGAGTCCAAGAATTAAAGGCACAGCTGACTAGGGAGTTTGATATAAAGGACTTGGGACTAGCAAACAAGATTCTAGGGATGCAAATTCACTGTGACAAAAGTAAGAGGAAGATTTGGCTTTTTCAGAAGAATTATTTGAAGAAAATCTTGCGACGCTTCAACATGCAAGATTGTAAGCCAATTTCTACCCCACTCCCTATTAACTTTAAATTATCCTCAAGTATGTCTCCTAGCAATGAAGCAGAGAGGATGGAGATGTCTCGGGTACTGTATGAATCAGCAGTGGGAAGTTTAATGTTTGTCATGATATGTACAAGACCAAACATTGCACAAGCAGTGGGAGCAGCTAGTCGATACATGGCAAATCCTAGTAGAGAGCATTGGAATACTATTAAGAGGATCTTGAGATATATCAAGGGTACCTCAGATGCTGTATTATGTTATGGAGGATCAAAATTTACTGTCAGAGGTTATATTGATTCAGATTTTGCTGGCGACCTTGAGAAAAGAAAATCCACTACAGGCTATGTGTTCATAATTGCAGGAGGAGCTGTGAGCCGGGTCTCTAAACTTCAGACCGTTGTAGCGTTATCCACAACAAAAATGGAGTATATGGCAACTACACAAGCTTGTAAAGAAGCAATATGGATGAAGAAACTTATGGAGGAGCTCGGGCACAAACAAGAGAAGATTCTTTTGTATTGTGATAGTCAGAGTGCCTTACATATTGCAAGGAATCCAGCGTTTCATTCAAGAACAAAACACATAGATGTTCAGTATAACTTTGTTCGCGAAGTGGTGGAAGATGGAAGTGTGGATTTTCAGAAAGTTCACACAAAGGAAAACCCAGCAGATGCTTTGACCAAATCAATCAATGCTGACAAGTATATATGGTGCAGATCCTCTTATGGCCTAACTGAAACGTAAGCAGCATGAAGATGACAAGTATACAAAGGATAGAAGAATAAAAAATAATCAAGTGTGAAGACTTGATTAAATCATTAAATTCTTCAAGTGGGAGAATGTGAAGCCAGCTAGCTTGCTAGCTAGCAAGCACCAATTGGTGCCACTTGCCACTCCCACTTGTGCATTGTCTTTTGCATGGATGCTTGCCTATAAATAGACAATGCATCCAAGCTTATTAGACACACCATAAGAGAGAAACAAGAGAGAAAAAGAGGAGAGTGAGAGAGGGAAAGTAATCCCACAAAATTATGAGGTATTTGTGAGGAGAGTAAGTGAGGTGTTTTTTCCTAGTAAAAGAGAGATTTCAGTTTTTCTCCTATTAGTAGAGAAATGTTTTAATTCTCACATTACTTAGTAAAATCCTTCTATACTTGCCCGTAGACATAGCCAAATTAAGTGAACCACATAAATTCTTGTGTGTCTAATTTATCATTTTATCCTATCCCTTGCCTTTTATCTTGTCAGGTTTGCATGTCAGTATCCTAACAATCTCTACCATTGCAACTAAGATTTGTTAATTTACCATTTCAGTGGCTATGCAGCTCCAGAGTATGCCAATGCATGGGCTATTCCCAGTTAAATTTGACGTTTTTTGCTTTGGTGTATTAGTTTTAGAAATTATCACTCGACGAAAAAATAGTTCATCGAATCATGGAGAAGTTCAGGAATGCCTTCTAACTAGTGTAAGTAACATATTTTCTCTAGAAATATTTTTCCTTCATGCATTTGGTAAAAAATATCATTGAAAGTCTGAAAGGTATGTGCACATTATAAATTAATTTCTTGCAGACATGGGACAGTTGGAATCAAGGAAGAGCTGTAAATTTGCTAGACCCTGTTTTGACAAGGGTTTCTTCAAGAAGTGATGAAGCTATCAGATATGTCCATATTGGATTACTATGTGTTCAAGAAAATGTGGAAGATAGACCAATCAAGGATTCAGTTATTATGATGCTTAGCAGCAACTCTTTCATTCTTCGAAAATACAACAAAAGCTTCGTGCCGCAGAACAGCAAAACCTCGACACATCAACACAAGTTAACACGATTTCCTTTGAGGAAATTTCTTTTAGGACAAACTTCGAAAATGACACCAAACTATGTAGTCTGAATCTTGCCTTCTCATAAATTTTTGTATCAATTTTGTCCCTCAAGTCTTAGAATTATCAATCTTGCCTTTCCATCTATATTTGGCAATGGATTCCACCCAAATTGTTCTTTTTATTTTTTATTTTTATGAAAACGCGATGTCATTTTTTAGGGGACTTCAGTTTTTTGGTTAAGGAATTCTAACAAAAAGAAATGGAAGGAAATAGCGTGACAATTGTAATTTGGGCATTAATTGTTTAATAAAACCCAATCTAAGGAAATTCTTGATCCACCAATTTCATATTGCTGTGTGTACTATTTTAAGGCTCGCAATTCTGTGAATATTTAGTTGGGCCAAAGTTAGCAATTCAACCGAAAGTTCTCTCCGTCTCACCAAGTAAAAAGTTCATAGCCCACAATCTGCATGTAAGGGAGCTTGGCCCACAAATATCTTTTGAACATCTAGGTGGTTGAATAAGCATAGCCCACAATCTGCATGATATACCGGGCAAGAACATGGGGAGTGTTATAAAATTGCTAGGAGATGGAAATTAATTTTGGTTGCATTAAAAAAAGAGAATTTCAGCTCGATTTTAGATAAATAGAAAAGCAAAAGGTTGATTCTGTCAGATCAAATTAAATTTTAGAAAGAATATTTTTTTATAGTAACATAGTTATCATGCCTGCCAAGGCTTTTGTATATAGATTAAGGCTTGAGTTATTGGTTTCTAGGATAACTATAAAATATTATTTTTTTAATTAAATTATAAGATATCATTTAATATATATATATTTAAATTGAAGTTTACAAAATTAAATCTAAACGTTTCTAGTTGTCCAATATAGGGATGGCCCATCTAATGAAAATTAAGTATTTCTTGCTTCCTTAAAATCATTAGCATAGTCTCAACATCATTTTATTACATTAAAAAAAAAAATTACCCAACTCACAACAAATAGCGCGACAACTATCTAGTTCAATCTATAAAATTTAGCAAATATTGCTAACAAAAATATCTAAGAAGTAGCTGGAGCATTTGTATTCCATGTCGAATTTAAAATAATTATAAGGCATTAGCAATATAACAAAGGCCCTAATTGAACAATCCGGAAATCTAACATGGTCCTTTTTTATTCTTTTCTTATTGCACCACAGCATTTGGCTTCAAGTTCAACAAAAACCACAGCTTCTGCTTCCACCAAAACGAATAATGATGTGACTTAATTTGAAGCAAAGTTGCACCACCAACATGCTTAGTAACTTGCCCATTACCTTTGGATGTCATCGAGGGTCTATCTAAGAGATGGAAACCTCATTGTTAGACCACTGGGGAGATTTAGTTCTGGATTCATCCGACTCAGTTAACATTGAAGCATTCATCAATGGCAGAATCGACGTTTCTCCGTGCATAAAAAATGCAGGTTTTGAGGGTACTGCGAGAGTGACAGAGTAGTTACTAAGCATCATAGAAACTTGAGCCATAGTTGGTCTGAGGGCTTCATTTTCTGAACACAAACTAATCCGATGTTGATGCATCTCATAATTTCACTTCTTGGACCAATATTCAAGGTAGGATCTATCATGTCTAAAGGTGTCCCTTCATTCCATTTTCTCCATGACTGCAAAAATTTAGATAAAGTTCATGCACATTATTCAAACAGAATCAAAAAAATTAAGAACTGTTGATGCTTACATAGGTTTTAAGGTCCTCTCCATCGTCTCCTATGCCGCTGCCACCAATCTTTCGACCACTAACAATTTCTCAAACTAAGACACCGAAGCTATATACATCTGATTTAACTGAGAAATGTCCACGGATAACATATTCTGGAGCCATATACCCGCTGCATGGAATCATCAGATTGGATTAATTCTAGTTTAAACAATGGCCGCAGAAAATCTACTATAAATTATTTCATTTTTATCCTATCAATTTATTATATTTTGAAAAAATTGTGGCAGACTGGCAGTATATACTTACAAGGTCCCAACTACTCTACTCGTGCGATCTTGAGCTTGATCCATAACAAACATTCTTGCCATTCCAAAATCTGAGATTTTTGGATTCATGTTCTCATCTAGCAGAATATTAGCAGCTTTGAGATCACGATGAATAGTCCGTAGTTGAGAGTCTTCATGTAGATAAAGAAGACCCCTTGCAATGCCTTCAATGATTTTGTAGAGGGTTTCCCAATCTAGAAGTACACGCTTGACTGGATCTGCAAATCAACTAGAACTAGATAAATTACCTGAACTGACCATGGAGATTACATGTTCAAACTTTATCAAGGAACCGAATGAAGAATATACCAAATATCAAGTTGTTGAGGCTCGAGTTGGGGAGAAACTCATAGACAAGAATCCTTTCTTCTTTCTCGAAGCAGAAACCCAGGAGTCTAACCAGGCTTTTTATCTCCTCTACAAAGCGAAATTGCATAAGCTTTGTCGATGTTTTCGCCAAAGGAGCCAGTGTAAAATCCATAATCAATATTTGTATCAGAAGAGAAGGAGGAGATAAGGCGATCGAGGTTTGATTTGTAGTCACTATTAGCACTAGTGAGAACGAGGAGGTGAATGAAAACAGGACTAAAAAAGAAGAGCAATTTTGATGGTAACATTGCCATCGCAGCAACTCAGTTTTCTCTTTGTGATGTTTTGTTTTTGAAAATAGCCTGCCTTCCATTTTTATAGCTCTACAAGTAGGTGTGAAATGGGTAGTATCAGTCTGTGTAATTAATATTGCTTAAATTCCTGTCGGCCCTCCTTGTTCTGAAAAATCTGGACGTACCCATTATATCCACACTTTCAATCGTTAATTTAGATTTATAAGAACGGTCATACCCAGAAGTCTGCAAAGGATTGTGGAACACTTAAAACACATTTTTCCTGGCAGAAAAGGCAACTGGTTCGGTCTCCTATGTTTGGTTCACTACTAAAAAATATGGTAATTAGCAACGGACTATTCCGTTGCAAATACAACTGAAATCCGTTGCTAAAACAATTTAGCAACGGAATCAGCAACGGCACAAATCGGATGCAGATTTGTCGTTGCTGATTTGTTTGCAACGGATAAATTCGTTGCTGATTTCGCAGCAACGGAAAATCCGTTGCTTATAAAAAGCAACGGATAATCCGTTGCAAAACTAGCAACGGATTATCCGTTGCTAGTTTGACGAATCAGCAACGGAGAATCCGTTGCTGATTCATGCCTCAGCAACGGACTCTCCGTTGCTGATGCACGCTGATGCCTGCATCAGCAACGGATAATCCGTTGCTAATGCAGGCATCAGTTGCAATCACCAACGGAGAATCCGTTGGTGATTGTATTATTATATTTTTATTAAATTAATTTTTATTTATTTATTAAAATGATTTTTTAATTTATTTATTAAAATGATTTTTAATTTATTTATTTATTTATTTATGGGTAGTTTACAAATTGTAGAATATATATAACCAACATAAATTAATATTAACAATAATTAATAAAAAATAGAATAAAAATAATATTCATATTATAAAAATTTAGTTAAACTTGCATTAATACAATTAAGTTCAAATACAAAAAAAAACAACAAAAGATACAATCATGGTTCTGGTTGCGAAGACGAACCATGATATTGTTGATCAGGATATAAAGGTCGAGGTGTAGGTCGATAAATTGGTTGAGATGTGGGACCCATAGGTGTCATTATCTGAGGAGCCATATGTGGCGGTATTGATGGAGTCAAAGGTGATGGCATACCTTGATCAATATTTGATGTCCCGCCATGATATCCAAGATTGTTCACAAGATATTCTTGCATGGAATCCATCTGCCGTTTCATTGCAAAAATCAAATCATCTTTTTTCTTTATCTCCTCTTGCAATGCTCGATATGATGAACTGGGATATGATGACTCCACCGAGTAGGAATGTGATGAAGAGCTTGGACTAACTATAGATTTTGGCATACGAGGTGCACCATATACCCTACCCTTTGTAACTCCTCCTGAAGCCGCACACCAAGTTGCTCCATCAAATGAAGGATGATTTTCCCGATCAGTTCCATACTTTGAAATCATCTCCATTTTATAATTTTCCTACAAATAAAATACATGCAACAATAAATTAATTTGAATGTTAAATAATACTTTCTAGTTATAACAATTATAACAATTTCTAGTTTTTAAAACAAATCCAAGTTAAACTATGAAAGCAAAAAGCATATACAAGTTAAAGAATGAAATTTTAATATTTGTTTGGTACTTGTCTTCTCATAACAAATATTTTTTGATTTTAGATATAACCTGAAAATTTTCATTTAATTTAATAGCCCCTGTTTTGATTCCAAGGATGCGTCTGAAATGGTGGAAAGACATGAAGGGAAATAAAATGCACAGAGGGACCGGATGCTTGCTTTGTGTAAAAAGCTTGAAATGATCCAGAAGACAAGGTCTTTCAGATATGTGCTAGCTAATTGGAATCTGTTGGAATTTAGCAGGAGAAAAAAGCAGACATCTCCTTTTCAAATGGGAAATCAATACTTGCAATAAAATTCACTAGTTAGTAACTCTTGAATGGGGAACCTTATTTTTTTTTTCCTTTTTCTTCAGTTTACCCTTTTGATTTTATGTGGAGTACTCAAGTTCTTGAGATCTCTTATAAATAAAGCACATGAAAAGAGGGGATTTGATTATTAAAAAAACAAAAAAACCTACCTAACTAATTAGAATATGGCATATAATTTAATGACTAAGCAGACTGGTAATTGCTTGATGTCCATAGATGTTGGTTCTCAAAACTCAAGAATTGTTTTTTTTCTTCTTATTATTATTATTATTTCTATGTTAAACTGGTTATACGTGTGCTCCCATTAACATCCACACAGTACTGTAGTCTTCGGGAATTCCAATATAAGCTTGGAAGAAACGAAAATCACTTACAGATAGTGTCCTTTGATGGCTCAACAAATAAAGCAAAAGAGACTGGTGCTATTAATTGTTGCATGTGCATCAATAAATCAAGAATCTTGTTTGGTCTTATTTCTTCCTGAAAAAGCGTTGCTTTAGGTCTCTTTTATCTTGAAATTATTCAATCCAATTCTTATTTATTACTACATGAAATGGAAGGAAAAACAATTGACGTCTGTGCTTTAATATACAGCAATACATTCATTAATTGAAAAGATTGCTTTAATTTACAGCAATACATTCATTAATTGAAAAGATTACAATAGGCATGCCCAGTAGACAAATTAAGCATAATCTAATTAAGCAACCATCAAAAAATAGAGCAAAATAGACTTACCAAAGCCCCAATAATCAATGGCCGAAGGTGGAGATTTCCTTGTTGCAACCCAATCAGACTTAACCAACTCTATTGATTTATATTGTGATCCATTAAGCCATTCATATTGCTGGAAAAATAAAAAAAACATAAACAGTATGTTAAACCCATCCAGCTTTATCAATTGCTAGTCTTTAAAACAAATCTAAGTTAAACTATGAAAAACAGAAAGCATATCCAAGTTAAAGTACCGTTTAGTTTTCATATTTTCATGGCAATTGTCTTCTCATAACAATTTTTTTTCTTCTAAAGATCTAACCTAAAAACAGAACACTTGAGACTCATAACATGATCCATGGTTTCTTCTGTTCAGACTTGAAACGACAGCAAAGATGACTGAAATTAAAGGCTTTTATAATATCATTATATTTTGCATTAATTTGTCGTAATCTAATTATACAATATTATTATATTTCATTCTAATTAAAAACTATCACTTATAATAATAATAAAAAAATCTATATTCTTTACAGTTTTTTTGTCTTAATGTAAAGAAGTTTACGTTATCTGTGATGAAATAGTTTGTTTCTTTCCATTAAAGTAAAACAGTCACTTCAGAATCCAAACCATTTCTTGTCCTAATTATTTTTTTTAATTTTTTGCTTTATCGATAAATCAGTAGATTGTGCCTACATTAAGCCACTAATTAGGATACAAACAGAATCCAACTAAAAGTAGCAAATGGAAGACAAAAAACAGAACATGTAAACATCAGTACTTAAATATGCATATTTAAATTTTGATACAAGAGAATCAATACACACCACTTAATCAATGCATAGGTATGTAGACTCAGTCAAATGAAATAAACCTAAGGTATCTAACAGGAACCTGAAACACAGAAATCAGTAACCTGATTATGAATCTGCTTAACTTCAGAAATTATCATGTGAATTTGGTTTGATATTATGATAGAAGAACATCATCAACAATCAATCTTTATATCTTAACCCAGCTTCATTTTCAAAACAAAAGGCATCAGATCAGCAGCAGATAAGATCAAACAACATAATGAAGAACTACACTAATGCACTAGTATTGACAGAGATTATGGTAATGTTATAATATTTTGTTGCGCGTATTCATAGAATTCATTCTCCTCTCATGGTTTAAGAACACAAATTACTAAATGAACAAAAACAAACACTACTCATGGTTGTATCTTGATGTCAGAATACCATGCCCAATCAACTGCTATCAAATTCAATAATACAGTACCTGTAAGACCTAAATTCTAATCTGAAACCCTTCATAACTTTCACTATTTCGAGTGTTATCAAGCTACTTTGACTGGAAAAGTTAGTTGCTCTAAAAAATTATGTTGTGACCCGAGAGACAATGGGAGCAAAGGTGATAAAAGCCTTGTTTTGTTTAAAGACAATTATATGCCTAAGGAGATGAGAAAATGTGAAGATATAACATTGGATCTTACAAAACAGGAGTTTGAACAGAAAAAATCATCCCACTTACACGATGATATGAAGGTATCTCATGGGGGAAAACAACTATCTACTGGCAAAAAGAAACCAAAGGGAAGCAAAAATGATTATAGCTCAACTGCTGGGACATTCAAATATTTATGAACCGTAACCCTAAAAATTAAATTGGGGGTTTTGATAAATTTTCAATTACACATGCTTAATTACGTTATAGATCATGGTAAAAACATTTCATAAACACCTATATTATCGAATTAATAGCCTAAAACCATTATTCAAAGCATTGAAAAAAAAAATGTTACCTGTGTTCTTGAGTTACAGGTGACCGAGATCGTTCGACATGACAGAAAAAAAACCTGAGATTGGGAAAGTTGGGTGAAAAATTTTTAGTGCAAGTTAAATTGCAACAAACAAAAACAAAAACAAAAACCATTAATTACTTACCTGAACTATTGAAGAAAACCGTGAAACACCCAACCCGTTTACAATGAGATACCTTAAACCAGCATGTTCGATGGTGATAATGATGGGTCTGGTTCGATTTTGTTCAGATGAAGGAGAAGAATTAGGGATCCTGAAGACGCGAAGAAGATGAAATGTTTGGGAAAAAGGAAAATCAAATTGATGAAGAGAGGGTGATTTTTCTACACTTATGGATCGATGTTCTTAGGGACGAAGGAGATCGACTGGAAGAGTGGAAGAGTGGAAGATCATTAATTTTCACCTGTTGGTTTTGTTCATTTGGTCTCGATCTGTTTGCATCTCGGTGTGAGGGGAGAAGTTGGTGCGGATCGATTTACCAAAGCCAGCAAAGAATAAACGGTTGAGATTTTATCCTTGGAAATGTTATCAACGGTCTTCGTAAATTTGGTTTTATATTAAAAATTTAATTAATTATTTTTTACTTAGCAACGGAAAATCCGTTGCTAAATTCAACGTAAATTTTTGCAACGGATTTTCCGTTGCTAAAAATCCGTTGCTGATATTAAAAAACTAATATATGTGTAATCCGTTGCAAATCTGATACTGAATTTAGCAACGGAATTTTCCGTTGCTAATTGCCCCTCTTTCTAGTAGTGGTTGAAAGACTTTTGAGCACATCTTCAACAAGACCTTAAAGCCAAATCTAGCTGTGTATTTATGGAGAAACTTACAATAGTCGACTTCCTGAGATAAATCGGACCTACAAGATTATCACCTACAATCTGTTGGCAATTTAAAGCTTTGAAAGTTGGAGAAGCAGTATCAGACCGTTAGTTAATTAATTACAGGCATGTTATAGAATTTAATTTGGTATAATTTTTAGCTGCTGCGGAAAGGAGATAATAGAGCATGACTGAAGCAATTTTATACACCTTTCCATTAATCATTATGGGTTAAAATAGTTAATGAAAAGAAAACCTACGTAGCAATTGGTTTCATTGATTAAAAAACAGTTGGCAGATAAAAAAACATGAAAAATCACAAAGCTAAAAAGAATAAAAACAAGACTCATCATGTATTAACTTTTCAAACTCGTGATTTGAAAAATTAGACCAAAAATATCTTATCTAAAAAAACTACAAAACTCAGTCTCCAACCAATTAAATATAAAAGGATTAACTTGGAAAAAGAATGTCAATTGCACAAAAAGATCCAAAACAAAAAATAATTGATAATTAAAAAAATAAGGATTAAAATTGAAATATAAAACAAATTTTATTTTTTGATTGAAAGGTATATTTGCAAAGAAAAATCAATTGAATAAAAGGATCCCAAAAAAAAATCAAAATAATGAGGATCAAAATTAAAATAAAAAATAAAAACAAATTTTTTTAAGGTGAAATTAAAAAAAAATCAATTTAACAAAAGGTCCAAAAAATTAAAAGAATAAAAACCAAAATGAAGAATGTAATATTTGGTAAATTGGAATTGATGGAAGAAGTTGAAAACAAATAAAACTTCTATAAAAAGACAATGAAAAAAACTATAAATCAAAAAAATAAGGACTAAAACAAAAATACCAACAACAAAGAAGGTCAAACTATAAATTTTAGAGCATGAGAAATTAAAAAAAAAAAACAAGAAGAAAAAAGAAAAGCATACTAGCAACAAAGATCACAACTACTAACACGGACCACACAACCAGTACAGAACATTATGGCAATTCTAATGACATTGCAGAAAGGTATTTTTTGGATGCTAAGTGGTGTCGCTCGAACTACGTGGGCACCTTTCATATGCCTGCAAGTGTGTTTCATGCACCCCAATTTTTTTTATTATTTTTTATTTTTATGAAAAAACTCAATTGCTTTTAAGATGGCCTGATAATCAAGAAAAAATCTTTTTAAAAAGAAAAAAAAAAAGCTATTGCGGCCATTTTTATTATTATTTTCAAGGGAATTTTGGTAATTTCCCTGTGCTTTTGATTTTTTTATTATATTTTATATTTGGCCAAGTAAGAAATTGTCTCTTATCTTACATGATAATAATAATAATAATCATTTTAAAAATACTAAATTGCCTTTTAACACTAGCATTGAAGATTTTGTTTTTAAGGGTATTTTAGTCATTTCACTATATTTTTGAAATGCCAAAAAACATTAAGCTTGATTATTTTGATAATAACTAATGTGCCATGTAAAAACACTTTAAGTCTCTAATAACTAGGTTTAAGTTATTTGATATGAGAGACAAAACTATCATTATACTATTTCAAATAAACAATGCCAATATAGTTTTTTTTTCAATCCATATTTATCTTTAAATATTTATTGTTTTCTATCAATTAGAAAATACTAGATGTCATTCATTAGACTACGGCAAACACACTTTTGAGTTTATACAAAGATACTAGGAGTTTTTTTATAACAAAATAAGGACTCTCTAAGAATAATATTCAATTTGTTTTTTTTTTAGGATTTGTGAAAAATATAATAAAATGAAAGCTTGCTTTTAATCAGACATTTTTACTCTCCATACCAAATAAAAACCACAAAACAGAGCTGCAACCATAGGATGCGGCTTTGCCTCCACACAAACAGCACTGCCAAGATAAACTACCAAGATAAAAATCCAAGGGAAAACTCCATAAAACCAAAAAACTATCTCAAATCTGATTTAAATTATTACTAAATCTTTCCAACTATCATCGTCTTTTCCATATCAAAAGAGATCTTCAAACCAAGCTAGTAACATCAATTTAAAAACTTTAGCTCCTCCTTAGGCCAACTCCGATATGCCGAGAAAAAAACTCCCATTGTCAATTTAAAAACTTTAGCTGTTCTATTCTATCACTGCCCGAATTCAATTCATTGCTTGTTCTTCATTGGCGCACTTCAACTGGTTCATTTGATGCTTGCAGGGGTGCATTGAAGATCAAGGGTAGTTTGAGTGCTGCGCAGAAATTCACTCCTGACATCTTCCCCAAGCTGTGAGATACTACTGGGAGACTATACAACCGGTTGAAAGCTGTCCATCAACGTCTTTTATTGTTGATGAATTCATAAATTGTAGGTTTTTTCATTTAACATGGGACTAGATCGGAGGCTGTTAAGCCTAGAACAATCTTTGTAATTATAAAGCTCCACAATCCTCTTTGTTTATCAATTTACATGTTACTGTTTCTTGGACTACAAATCATTAGATTGTGCAATCCTTGGTTTGTTTGCAACACATCTGACATCCATCCCTAAGTTTCTATGATTATCACCAACCTGCTCATGTGATGTGAACTTTTGTTGTTTATATCATATGGTCGATGATAAAGGCCTGAGCTCAAGGATGCGATAGATTCTCGCACCAACGCAGTGAAAAATATATTTTTGCTCTCTCTATCTCTCTCTCTCTCTCTCTCTCAGTAAAGAGAGAAGGTTTCTATATATCCTGCCATTTAAGAAGACTTGAGTTATTTAATAAAAAGTTGTTTAGTAATTTAACTATATTAAAATAATCTCATTTTCATGTTATCGTTGTCTTTGTAATTATATTTATTCATATTGTTTAAAAAAAGATTAAAAATGTACCAAACAAGGTTAGAGAAGCTTAATCTATACCCCTCGTTAATCTAAAACCAAACACAATTTAAAATAATAATAATAATAACTCACTGACTCATATAGTGTAACTCCTCCAAAAAAAATGAAAAGGGAAAGAAATACTGTATAATTTGAATGTACAGTTAAATGAATACATATAATTCCAAATATTTAATGTACAGTTAAATGAATACATATAATTTCAACACTAACAACATCTCCATTTCTCCATGAACAAAAGAAGGTATTCAAAAGCATATTAAAGAACTAACAGAAACACTAGCACTGGAAAGGCCATGCCAATTGCAACTCGATGTGGTGAGGATCTTGTGGAACCTGCAATTTTGCCAAGTGACAAGTATATTTGAATGCCAATTTACGATCAAATCAGGAATCGGACCGACAATTCCCCAAAAAAAAAATCAAATTTCAAACAAAGAAAGAGACACAGAGAGCAACAATTTGAATAATTCACAAAACTCACCTCCCTTTGCTGCAGGTGTTGAATAGTTGAAGTAGAACTGGTAGTCATAGTACCACATGCTGCAACTAGATCCATGAATATCCCAATTTCTCTTATTTCCAACAATATTTAAATATGTCGCCAATTGGAAATCCAAGCACTTGCCACAGTCACTCTTGCTGAGATCTCTAGTGCATTGAGCCATGCCATACCTCTTCCCACTCTGTCCAACATCCAATACTGCGGTATAGAACATCGAGGGCTGGTTAGGAGTTGTAGAAGCAAGCGCTTTTGTGAAGTTAAGTCCTTCAGAAACCACTTTTGCATCTTCAAAATTGGTCTCATTGTAAGTTGCCATTCCTGATTGATCCGATTCACCGAAAATTCTCCGGTCAGAATACCTTACGAAACACCACTTAAACCAAAGCGTCGCATTTTTACTGTTTGAGCAGCCGTGTACCATGGTAACATTCTTGATGCAGGCTGCACAGTCTGTGGCAGAAATATCACCTCTGCATTGTGTAAGGCCATAAATCTTGTTAGCACCTTTACCTGCTGCGGTCGTGTAGAAGCCATTTTGGATAGGCGCATTAGCAACAAGTGAATTCTGCAGCTCGCTCAGATTGGCTTGGTATTCACTGCTATTGGTAGCATTATCAGCTTCACTACATAGCGAACCGAGATTGGAATTACTGTCAGCATGGCAAGGGCTAGATAACAGCAGAAAAGTTGAAAATATACCGAATATTAACAATTCCATATTTTGAGTCCAGGGGAAACGAAGGGCAGAGGTCATGAACGTGATGTGTTCTCTATTTATCAAAACTATCAAATCGTTGCATTTGTGGAATGTAATCATGCTGTACTTGAAGTCAATGAAACCAGCTGTACTTGTTCATATAGCGTAAATGCATTATTATATATCGATGTGGATGAAATCATTTGCTTAAAATAAGCTCCATATGGATATGCTTAGCAATATAAAAATTGAAGTCAAACAAAACTAGCTTGTTGCTTTTGGTTGAATTAAAGCTTCTGGTCGACATCTATATATAAGGCTGAAGTTTAAAATGGATGTGGATTTGATCTATTTTTTATTTTTGCTAATTTTCAACCATGTTTTATAACACGGACACAAAATTGTTTTCATCTCTTTTATTTGAAGACAATAATCAAATGTGTCGCCTTAGAACTTAAGAAACCCCAGTTCCCTTATTTTTGCTTTAAACATGCCTAATTAATCCATCTTGTTCTCATCCTATTTGTTTGTTGAATATATTTAAAGAAAAACTAATCACCTAAGATGAATAGAATTGAAATTATCTCAAAATATCTAGAATGATCATTTTCGGTTCGGTTTTTATCAAAAAAAAATAACCAAACTGGTTTTTTTATTAAAAAAAATCGAAACTGAACTGGAATCGGTTCAAATCGACCAGCTTCGATTCGGTTCAATTATTTAAGAACAAAAACTGGTTCAAACCGATTTGGCTCGATTTTTTCGGTTTTATTCGGTTTAGGTTCGGTTTGGTTTTTTCTGTTTCAGGCTTATAAAATCAAAACCGAACCGGTCAGTTTTTTAAAAATTCTAATCGGTTTAATTAGTTTTTTTTCACGATTCGGTTTTTTCGGTTATTTTTTTTCTATTTTTCTCAGTTTAATCTGTTTTTTAATTTTTCTGCTTACCCCTAAGATTAACATCATTTTCGCAATTAATTAAGATAACATGTCTTTAGATACACAATTTAGGTGTCAAATTAGGGATTTAGATCGTTTTTATTTATTTTGATGTAACAAACCCAACCCAACCCAGAAATATCAATTTTCCTAAACATGTATGCAAATGTATATGGATCCCCAGTGATGGAGGGTTTCTAATAACAAGCAAACAAGAGTAAAAGTTAGTCTATTAAGTATGTAACATCACAGGTCGGTTGTGATTTTACAAGGCCAAGATAACGACCAAAGAGTTGGTCAAGTAACTAACACTATTATTGCCCATGTTGTCTAAATCATGAGTTGATTAGTAAAATCATATGATTTTAAAAGTCAATATATATATATATAACTTGTAAAATCAGATTAAAAACTTAAAAACTAGTAAAATCGATCAAACTCAATCAAACTCGGTAAAATCAGTAAATTCAAACCCATTTTACAAGTTTGAAAAAAAGTATGAAATTGTGCAATCTGATAATTTGTATATTAGCATTTTCATTGTTCTAAATTTATATCTTGCAAAACTTGTGCAATCTGATAATCAAATGCTTTATTTTACTATAATTATTATAATTTTTTTAAACAATATAAATTACCTGTGGATTTCATTTCCGTAAAATGAATATACCAATTCAATCTTACAATTTCTTATGTAAACTATTAACATATCAATTGGCATATTTCTCTGTTTTAGCTGGTAAATATATAGAATAAAAGTTGTAAATCGGCATGCTTGATTTTTAGAGTAAATAATGTTAAATGACCTATTAAAATTTGAAGAGACTTGTTTCTTGAAAATTGCAAAATAAAATGAGTCGATTTGTTCAAAAATTAGAGAAATCATTGTGAAAAAAATAAACAAACTTTTTTTTATTGTTTATTTCACTTTTATTTTCATTGTATTATATTGTTGATTATTACTTCACTGAAATTGTTAATATATAATTAGTAACAAAAATTTACTTATAATTTTACGATTCGAGTTTACAATCCAAGTTTATATTGTATATTTCATATCGTGTCAAAAAAGTATTTTTTACAACTTTAATTATTGCTTTCAAATTGGATTTCTTCATCCCTTCTGAAATCTAAGAAGCAGGGAAGGTGGAGAGATTGTGAAACGAGCTATATATCTTCTGTAGTTGTGTTCAGATCAAACTCAAAACTATTGCAAATTATTGCATATATTCTTTTGTTTTCCTAGCTATGGATAAACATGCTTGGCACTACAAAATTGAAGTCAACTAAACTTGATTGCACATAGTCATCTCCCAGATTGTCAATGCTTAATCAGCAATATAAAAATTGAAGGGGTTTACTTCTATAATCTTTGAAGATTATACGACAGATTTTTTTGGATTATTAAATGTACTAATCCATATGATTTCTATTGAGTAATAGTCAATCAAATACTTAAAGATTCAGACCACGAAGGTCAGATAAACATTTTTTTAAGAAAAATTTCATTAAATAATTACCCTCCTATGTTGAATTAATTTATTAAATTAAATTAAATTATAAGGTTCAGTAAGTGCTGAGGTCACATAACACTGTTAAATGCTTGTCAGTAAGATAGCCGAGAGGGGGATCATCGTGCATGGCCCATTGAGCTGCTAAAATAGCTGACCCAGAACTACCATCATGGCCCATAACACTGTTAAATGCTTGTCAGTGGCATTTTCTCCTTTCCTTTTGCCCTCCCTTCTCTAGTTAGGATTCCTTTAATCTCAATTATTTTATTTTTAATATTCCTTTAATCTCTAGTCCTTGGCCCTTTTTTTTTTCCTTTCCTTAATTTTCCCCTTTTTTTTACAAACAAAGAACAGATACATGGAGAGAAAAATATAAGAGTTTGTGCCTACATTAACAACTTCAATGGATAATTTTATGAGTTTTCTTAACATGATATATCAATATAAAGAGTTTCTTTTAAAAACCATTCTAATTAAGAACATATTTAGTCATTTTTAATATTTACACTTATCTTGAGAACATCAGTGATTGAAGAACATATTAACACACGGAAAATTGTTTTTTTTTTTTTTTTTTTGGAATAAGTCGATATGTTAACACACGGAAAATTGTTAATCGGGTTCTTGGTGAAGATGGTTTGTTTTTGTCAGGTTTTGATTGTTACAGCAGGTGCTTGGTCTCAAGACCTCTATTGATTTGGAATAGTCAATGACAGATGGTAGTTTAGCTTAGCAGTTCTGTTTTGTATGGAGGCAAAGCTGCATACTATGGTTGTTGCTCTGTTCTTGTGGTTTTCTTGGTCTTTTCCTTTTCGTTTTGTTTCTTTTGCTAAACTAAGACGTAATGCGATTTCATTATTTACAATTTATTATTGTTCACCCTCTCTTGTATATTTTCATTCTGGATCAGAGCTGTGTTATTTTTTTATGTCATTAAATATTTCTCTAGATTGGATTTTTTTTTTTTTTTTGGTTAAATTGATGGTAAATTGCTTTGATTTGTTATGAAATGGAAAGATTAAAAGATAAAATATCAAAGTAAAAACACAAGAAAACTAGGTGGTAATTTCAATCAATACATTTTGTCTATTTAGGTTTAAAAAATTCACTTCTAGTTAAAAACTTCATTTTGTTTAAGTTTTTGAGTCCAAGATATAAGAAAGAGTCACTATATTCTGGTTAAAAAAAGAAGATTATCGATTAGCACCGATTCCAACTACATGAAAAGTCAATTTTAGTATTAATAGATTTCATTCAATGAAAAAAGTTTTAATGATGTAAAAAGAATATTTTTAAAATTTTTATTTCTATTAAAAAATACATTAGCAATACTTAAATATTTTCTAAATTCAATAAAACTACATATTATGCAACAAAACACATCTGCCTTTTTTTTCCTTCTTATTTTTAGAAAAACAAAGAACAGTACAGGTGTGATAAGAGAGCAGAAGACACTTACTACGTGCAATAATATTGGAAGCAACCCGTTAGTTGGTCAGTCCCATTGTCGTAGCAACATTGCAGTGAAATATCCCAGACGAAGACGAGCCACATATTGAAATTGGCTTTAGTATTTTGTTGCAGGCTGGTGACACAGGACCATGCATTTCCTTTTCGTTGATGGTACCACCAGAAGAAGATTCATTTTGACGCACGGACGGAGAGCATGCATGATATAATATCAATATATATATAAAGAGTGTATTTTAAAAACCATTCTAATTAAGAACATGTTTATTTATTTTTAATATTTACACTATCTTGAGAATATCAGTGATTGAAGAATAAAAAGCAAAAGAAAAAAATGTGCATATGTTAACACACGGGAAATTGTTAATCGTGAGAGATAAAAAGAGCTAGCATCGATCACTATTAAAGAAACTAAGACGAATTGCGATTTCTATACAATTTTATTACTGTTCACCCTCTCTCGTATATTTTCATTTATGGATTACAGCTGTTTTTATATCATTAAATATATTTTTTTCAATTAGACTTTTTAATTGATGGTCAATTGTTTCAATTTGTTATGCAACGGAAAGATTAAAAGACATGATACCAAATAAAAAACACAAGGAAACTAGGTGTTAATTTCAAAGTTAATGCAAAAAGTAAATTTCAGTCCTCCTATTTTTCAATGGATACATTTGTCCTTTTAGGTTTAAAAAATTCACTTCTAATTTAAAACTTCATTATTATTTTTAAGTTCTTAAATTTAAAATATGAGAAAGATTCTAGATTTCGTTGAAAAAAAAAATTATTGATTAACATAGATTCCGACCATATAAAAATCATTTTTGATATTCATAGTTTTCATTTGATGAATAGTAAAAAAAAATGTCAGAAGTACTTTGAATTTTTTTTTTTTAAGCTCAACAAAAACTTTGATGGCAGCATTGCGAGAAGAACTATCTAGTTATACCTAAATCTACACTAACACATGGAACAAAACACATTTGCCTTTTTTTACTTCTTATTTCTAGAAAAAACAAAGAACAGTACAGATGTAATAAGAGAGCAGAAGCACTTACTAAGTGCCAATAACACTGGAAGCAACCCGTTAGTTGGGTCGGTCCCATTGTCGTAGCAACATTGCAGTGAATCCCGGACGAAGACGAGCCACATATTGAAATTGGCTTTAATATTTTGTTCCAAGCTAGTGACACAGACCATGCATGCATTTCCTTTTCGTTGGTGTAGCACCAGAAGAAGATTCATTTTAAGCACTCACGGAGAGCATGATTGGGAGAAGTATACGAGGTAGTACTTTTATGTTTTTGTCTAGATAAACTTTTGATAAAAGAAAGATTCCGTGGATATGAAAGGTATTAAAGCATGTCTGGTCCATTTCTATGGCTGGCTGGCTGTCAAATGTAAATCCTTTCTCCTCCTTCTAGAATCCAAGAAATACAACAAACAATATTTTCATTTAATGGTTTACTTTTTTAACTGCTTCATATTAATTTGATCTTGATCATGCTTATAAATTTAATTTTGATATATAAAATTGATTCGAGAACATGTTTAAATTAGAAAATTTGATCCAACCCAGGAATCCAACTATTTGATGTCAAGGTCTAGAAAGCCCAAAATATATTTTTAAAACACTTTTAATTCACTTTTGCAAATTGAATTTGGGTCACTTTTGTACTCTACTTCTCTAGAGAAATCCGAAAAGCAATAGAGCATGCTCTAAGTTATGCTGGATTTGTTAAACTCACAACCCTTTTGGTTGCCTTTAACATGCTTTGCTTTGCTTGTCAGAGAGAGAGAGAGAGAGAGAGAGAGAGACAGAGAGGTAGAGCATGCTCTAAGTATTGCTTTCACAAGTTAGAATATGCCTAGTGCATTCGTAGTCCTCGCATTAATCCACTTCTTTGTTATTCTTACAAGTAATGAATAAGATGGATGACCAACTACACTATATATCATAATATTATATTCAGAAAGAATAATGAAA